>NC_060072.1:78161287-78464318 GCF_922984935.1 Meles meles
CAATGACAGCACCATTCAGAGATGTGACTCACAGAAAAGAACTGCAGTCATGGCCTGTCAGCCTTGTTCAGGACTTCACCTTCTTGTCCTCTAATAAGGCTAATAGCAGACCTTAAGATAGCTACTCCCTTAGATAATCATATTAGATACCTATTATGACAACCCTAAAGCAGGTTCTTTCTAGTTACCATCAAATACAATTTATCGTCATCACCAGAACCCTGTACTAAATGGCAGGTAGAAGATAAATGAGACATGGTCCTTGCCTTCAAGACGCTTACATCGTAGATGGCACTTATCATGGTAGGCACTGATAAGAGCCACGAAGTGTCAATAAATAACCTGAGAGCGGAGAATAGGAAAGAGATACTCTAGCTGAAGTAGAATATATTTACACATGATTTATTAGTTCCATGATTCATTCCAAATTACAATGCATAATTCATAAATGTTATTTCTGGTGTTTCTACTTAATGTTTTGACTTTTTTAATTTTTAATTTTTTATTAACATATAATGTATTATTAGCCCCAATGTTTTAATTTTTGATGAGAAATAAGTAATTTGAATGAGAGAAACCAGACTTACCTTGTGAAATATTTTATACAAGACTTTTTCACTGAATACTTTCCAACTACCAATACCAAAACACCCACCTTCTAGACACTTAGATCTCTTGAAGCTTTCTGGCCTTATCATTACGCAGAGAATAAAATCTCCTTCTACAAAACCTTATATATATTGTCTTACTCTGCCCATAACCCTTCCACTGTCGTCTCATGTAATACACTAACATGTTTGCCGACCCAAAATTAAAATTTAAAAAACCAGAAAGGAAAGCATGAAAACAACATACATATTTTAAGCTCGTGACTGGATTTCATTAGGTTTGACATCTGCGGTGAAAGTGGGTTTGAAGGAATTGGAGAGAGGAAGTTGGCGTGAGCTAGTAATATTTGACATCCACTAGATTCAAGCTCTATATAAATTACTCTGCACTATTACCCAAGAAATTGATAGTATTAATCTCATTTGGCAGATTAGAAAACAAAGTCTCAAAAAGGCAAAGTAACTTTTCAAAGATGGAAGAGTTACTACATGCTAAGGTCAATACTTATCTGACTTCAAAGTCCAAAAGAGACCCTAATCTTTCCACATATCAAACCTTCTCTATTTTCTTTTAGACATTGAACAAGTAACTGAGCCCAAAAGAATTTCATTCATGATTACAGAGATTATTTTGTCTCAGTCTTCACTTTCTCTAGGAAAAAAAGCAGTGGAGTGGGCTTTACTAAAAAGAGGTACGGGCTTTTTCTATTCTCATTACATTAAGAATGATTATGAAGTAATGCGGCTTATTTTTTTTAAAGATTTATTTATTTTAGACAGCATGTGTGTGCACCCGTCGGGGGAGGGCCAGAGGGAGAGAGAGAGAGAGAGAGAAAGAGAATCTGGAGCAGACTCCTCACTGAGGGCAGAGCCTGATGCCCATGAAGATGTCAATGCCCGCCAGGCTTAATCTCATGACCCTGAAGATCTTGACCTGAGCCAAAAACCAAGAGTCAGATGCCTAACTGATTGAGCCACCCAAGTGCCCCAAATATGGCTCATTTTTGAAGAAACATATCAAAACTTATAAACCTGTTTCTTTCAAAGTCACCTTGGGAAGGTTATGGAATTATTTTACTGATGATATTACAGGTTAAAATATTTCTGGAAATCTTTTAGAACCATCTTCAGAACCAGTGGCATACTTTGAATGCACTCAGTAATCACAAATCTTCATCCTTTGTGCACATGTGTGGCCTTAGGGAGTGGAGTCATTCAGAGGCAAGCTTTACTGATAAAGGATTTTTTAGTTGAATAAAAGCATCTGAGATGAAAAGAAATATCTATAAATTAATGAGCTATGCCAACCTATTGCTCATACTTTGCCTTCCTTAAACTTCCACTTCCTTCCTTTCTAAATCATTATCTTTCATAAGCACGTTTCCTTTCATTAGAGGTCTCAGCACTACTAGTAAGAATATTTAATGTGTGCTTTCATTACCGTTGTCTCTCCTACTCCACTGTAAGCTCTATGAGCTCAGTAAACATGTGTTTTTGTCATAGTGTCTCTGGCATCTACAGAGAACTCTACAAGTAAGCATTCAATAAATATTTGTTGAGTGTGTGAATGGAACATATTGTCCTGTGACTCAAGAACTGGCTCTTGAGGCAATTCTAATAAAATTAGAAGTATTCTGAGGAATAAATGACTGCATCCCTAAAGGTAAATTCTTCTTGGTTAAGAAATGCGTACTTGTAGAGTCACATTCAATGTTTAATAAACTGTTTACAAAACAGGGTAACAGCAATAATAAATGTAATCTTTTTACAAACAAGGGGTTTAATGAAGAAAAAGGACACAGAATTAATTTTTTTGATTTACCTTTTGTTTGCATAGACTTCAAATGTAAATTTCTTTTTCTTTTTTAAAGGATTTTTTATTTATTTATTCGAGACAGAGATGACAAGTAGGCAGAGAGGCAGGCAGAGAGAGAAGGGGGGAAGCAGGCTCCCTGCTGAGCAGAGAGCCCAATGCGGGGCTCATCCCAAGACCCTGAGATAATGACCTGAGCTGAAGGCAGAGGCTTAACCCACTGAGCCACCCAGGTGCCCCAAATGTAAATTTTTGGTACTGAAACTAGTATACAATCTGCTGTATTACATATAGAGAAAGGAAATTACTAGGAAATCATTACCACCAGTAATTATGAAGGTCTAATGCAAAAATTCTGGGTTATTAACATCCAGTGAATTTATTCCAGTCATTATTTTTTAGGATAATTATTTTTTAATCAAAACCACTTATTTTTTTCGTAATGTTTCATAAAAGGTAGCCAATAGTTTCTCTCACTTAATTTTTTAGGTGGCTAATGCCCTTGTTGACTAAAATTGAGAGCATTCTACAAAGACTGAGAGATTTTTGTCAACATCTTTACAGCTTTGTAAGCAGCAAAACAAACAGTCCTTAGACAACAGCTTTTCACGTGCTCATTAACCCATACAGATTTGCTGTCATATAGCTTTACAAAGACCAGAGAAGGAGTCTACAGGCAGTCACTGGAGAAATCACCAAGAAGAAAGAGTCTGACAGTAATTTTTAAACTCTTCATAAGCAAGAACATCCTAATTAGAATATCAAATCTACCAATTTACTTCTCTGGCCTATAGTTAGGTTACTTACATGTTTAGGGTAAGGTGATTGGTTAAAAAAAAAATTCCTATCAGAGTAGCAGTAATAATATGCAGTTAAGGTTGGTAATCTAGAAGTTCTGAAATAATAAATAACAAGGGGAGACCACCTCAAACTTCACAGCCTAGAGGAAACCACTACCGCGGTTTCCAGTGGTCTCTCCACTGTGGTCTTCCCAGTGCTTTACTGTGTCTGTGTATATGTCCATCCTGCTGTGTCTTAGTGTCATACGGTTTGCTACAATTCCCATAGTTCCCTTTACTTCTATTCCTTACATCCATTCATTTTCTGTTTCTGAAATCACCATGTTAACCATTAACGGCATTCTGTGTTGCCCGCCAGGCTCAATCTCATGACCATCGCTTATTTAATAAAAATGAAATAAAATTATTCACGGGAGGTAATAATGATTAAGAAAAGTATTAAGGAACAGAGCAAAATGATTATTAATTCACAGTGTGTCTTCTAATAACTTCCTTTTGAAGCGTCAAAAAGATAAATGAAAGGAGTAAAAATGTTCTAGAAATTAAGAAACAAGGTTGAGTATTTGGTGCATAGATGGGCTGCAGATCAGACTGCTTTTAGAAAACCATCAACAACACACTGACATTGGAAGACACACCTAAAGTTTGGATGCTGAAAGGAAATACTTACAAAACCCAGCAGTTATCATTTATCTTATAATCTACCCACCAAAATATCAGACTTGAGATCAACAAGATATTAAACAAATCCCTATTTCTTTTATGTTCCTTGCACTAGGGTGGTTCTTTACCTCTTTTCATGCTGTCATATCACATCCCCATCAATAAATCATGATATGAAAAACAGAGTGAAGAATTTTTTTCAAAGTGCACACATTTTCTGGAAATACTGACCATACCTGCAGGCTACATTTGATCCACATGACCCCCTATGAGAATTACTGATTTAGCTGAGTCCTTTATTAGTGAAGTGCTTTCTGATATAATGAACCAGTATGCTGTTTCTCAAACTATCTGTGATGGACCAGTTTTTGAAAATTTTCCAATTTGTTGCAGACTGATATTTTGTTAAATACAATAAAAACAAATTACTAGAAAAATGAAATTAAAAAAGACACGCAAAATACAAGCACTTATTTTATTAGATTCAAAAGACATAAAATTATACTGTTCATCACTATACTGATTTCTAAATACTCTCAGTTTCTTGATTTAACTCAGAGCAGACCAAAAAAAAAAAAAAGGAGTGAGCGTAGTATTTACAGACCAACACCATGTCAGGTCACACCACACTCACCAAGCCAACCAATTTCAAGGAACATAAATCTCAGGCACACTAGCCAACAGGTTACAGGGTTTACATGAGGTTTATTTCCCCCAGAGCATTAGTCTGGATTAAAGCTGTCACTTATACCAAGATTATGACTGCACTCAGTTGGGCTACCCAAAGGAATGCATTTCTTAGAGGCACAAGGGTAACAGCAATTGGGAGAAAGATTTAAATATTTAGAGATGATAAAATCTTTAGTTCTGGCCATAAACTGTATATTCAACCCAACTGCCCCCTCTGGTAGCTTTTAAACTGTACTTTCAGTTTTAAGAGAAACGGCCTTCCCTGCATGAAGCTGTAAGTAAACCCAGTTGCTCACACCCACAAAGAAAACCCACAGCTTCACACCATGGCCAGGCTGTCATGAACAAAATATTAAAATGTCTAGTAAAATTCAGTCTCTGTCCTGAAGAATCTTGCCAGACAGACGGGTCTATCAACAAACAATGACAGAGCAGTGCAGTAAGTGCTGTAATCGAAACATGGATAAAAATCACGGTCGCAGACACCATCTATACATCAGTGATCCCCAGATCCGCATCTCTAAATTCACCCTGTCTCCTGAACCAAAGATTTGCTCACCCAACTGTCTGCAATTTTTTCACCTGTGTGTCCAAAGTCAACTCAAGCTAAGTCCAAAGCAAACTCCTAACCCCCTTTCCCCAAAGCATTACCTCCCCCTCCTATGGTCTCTCTTCATTAACAGCTACCCATCTTCACGATGCTCCAGGAAAAAACTTCAGGTCATCTTTAATTCCTCTAACTTCTCATATACCTCATTTCCAATGCATAAGTAAATATATCAACTCTACACTCTACCACTTCTCACTGTTCCTGTGGCAGTCACGTAGGCATAGGCCTCTTGTTGCTGAATTACTCCAATAGCCACCAGTTAAGGGACCTGAGTCTACCACCGTCTCAGTCCAGTCCATTGTGAACACAGGAGCCAGATGGGTCTTTATACACCCATGTCTGCCAGGTCTGTCCTCTGCTCATAACCCTCCAGTGTTCTTCCCCTTCTCATTAGAATAAAAGCCAAAATCCTTACAGTTCCTACATAACCTGCTCTTCTGACCTTAACTCTTGAAGCCCTCCAAGCAGTTCTGCTTCAGCCATGCTGCATGGCTTACTCGCCTCCCCTATTTTAGCTTTTTGAACACATGCCACCTTTCTGACTTTCCTGGACCAACTTACAAAGAAGTGTAACCCCTTTGCCCCATTGTCGTCTACCGTCTTTTATCTTTTATCACTTTGTCACTGTTCCTCATTAACTTTTATGACCACCTGTCATTCACTAAGTTTTAGTGTTCATTGGTCACCTCTCCTCATCAGAAAGAAAACTTTAAGAGGGCTTCCTTTGGAATACTGCTAAATCTTCAGGATCCAGAACAGTGACAGTAAGTAACAGGCAACCACAAATATTTTCTGCATGAGTGAACAATCCAAAATGCATGTCCTGTCTAGGTGGTTACCGGGACTGCCCAGGACGAATTTACACAAAACAGATGAAACCCAAACTGGGTCCTGAAAGAAGCTTCAAGATTGTCTGATATGAAAAGGGCTAAAAATATCATTGCCATATGCACATTTCCCACAAAATCCTGAAGCACAAGAATGCATTATAGGAACGACTATTAACTTCCTAGCTGAGAGAATTCCCAAAAAAAGAAAGTGATCCCCATGATCCAGAAAAGGATCAGGGTATGGATTAACAATAAGAAAATTGCTACAGGGGCGCCTGGGTGGCTCAGTGGGTTAAGGCCTCTGCTTTCGGCTCGGGTCATGATCCCAGGGTCCTGGGATCAAGCCCTGCATCGGGCTCTCTGCTCAGTGGAGAGCCTGCTTCCTCCTCCCTATGCCTGCCTGTCAAATAAAATCTTAAAAAAAAAAAAAAAAAGAAAGAAAGAAAAGAAAAGAGAAAATTGCTACAGCCCTAATAAAATTTTATAGATAAAAGATTACTGTAAAATATATTAACCTCTAAATAATATAAACTTGCTCTCAGTGATGTTTATTGTTGCCTCAACTTTTTTTTCTTTTTTTTTTTTGGCCACAGTGTTCAATTTCATTCTCCTAGAGTTTTCCCTATAAGATGGGACTAGAATTCTGATTTTAAAAAGAAAACCAAAGAGAAAAAAAATAGTTTTCACCATCCAGGACCTCAGAGTTCCTCCGCCACACATCTATCCTTGACATCTGTAGCCATTCTGGAATTGTATTGCTCAAATATTACATTACCTCTCACCATATGAAACTGCCTTACGCATATTTATTTTCTTGTAGGTTTCTCATCTTCCCATTAGAAAGTGAATTCTTTCTACCAGAGCAGGGACTTACCTCTCTTCTCCACAATATCTGTAGAGTCTGATAAGTGGCCATGCACACAGAGCACCCAATAAATAAATGCTCAATGAATGTATAAATAAAATTCAAATAATAAAGAAATGAGTATTTTTCATAGAGGGCTAGGACTTTAACTTCCAGCTCCTGTTTTAGCAGGGCATTTCTCCCTGAGTTTTGAACTCAAAAAAGCACGAGATGAATTGTGTCCATACTCACATGTCTGGTTTTACCAAGTTCTAGGAATAGTATCTCAGCACCTGCCAGAGAAACATGAAGTTTGGGAAACGGGGGTTGTGATGTTACTGTGCTAGGAGAAACACTGCAAAAGAAGGCAAAGAGATTCCGGCAATTCCTTCCAGGGACACAACTAGGTGTCCCCACTTCACAGAATTGACACTGAGGCTTAATGTAGCCCCTGGTGGCAGCTATGCTAGGAACACTTCAGTATCCTACGATCCACACTTAGTGGACGCATTGTCTGATCACAGTTCAGAGACCTCAAGCAGTGTCAACTGTCAACTGTAAAGCTTTTACTAATAAAAGCCAAATACTAGTGTTTCTTAAACATCCAGACCCCTCATACACACACAACCCCCCACACACACAGATTAGTCTCAAATGTATTAAATTTATAAACCTAGGCATCGAGGCCCATGTCTTCTCTCTTTTTTCATCATTGCAACATCCGTCCATCCCTCCCTCCTTCTCCTACCGTCCTATTGCCCACCCTCAAAATTCACTCATTCTTTCATTTGTGCATTTGTTTATACATTTCATAAACAGCCATTAGTATCATTCAAAAACACTTTTTCTGTGTTTGTACCATTGCAAAATAGCCTCACGGGCTAAGGAAGGAAACACAACCTATGCTGATTCCCTGCTAATCCCTGCAGGTGGCTGTCCAGGGGAACCTTCTCTCCTGAGGTTCAGGTCCCCTCAGGCAGTTGGCAGCTCCCTTACTGGCTTTGTGAAGGAAGGGTGCCACTGCCTTCCCCACACACATGAAGTCCCGGCTCCCTCCCTCTGCTCCACTCCCTGTACTGGCCAGCCTTGAACAAGGTCCCAGAGGCTACCACCGCTGAGACATCCAGGGAAGAAGCCTCAGTGAGGGTCAGTGTTTGGGATAAAGCTGTAATCCCTGCTACATTTGCTGATTCCCTCTCCTTTTAAAATCACCCTTAAGGTAACAGTGGATGCACCTTACTCAGATCTTAGCATGATCAAAATCAAAGAAGAGGAAAATGGATGCCTGAAGAACGTGTGCACTTACCAATGAGGACTGTGAGCTATAAGGTGCTGGCAGCTTTCAGTTTTTTCCATCAGAAATAAAAATAAACCAGCTACCATCTACTGTCACAATTTCGTTAAAAAAAGAATTTATAAAGTAGTAAGAGTGTGATTTTAGGATAAGAAGCAGTCCGTCCAAAGAAAGAATATTAGACAGCCTAATTTTTTTCACGTGTGAAAAATAACAGCATACTAAGGACTGTGTGTGTGTGCGCGCGCATGTGCATGAACGCTGAGTCAGATCCAAAGCAATGGTGGACCAAGGGGGCAATTAAGTAGCATGTATTCTAGAGAGGCACATGTTAAAAGAGAGGGGGGCTCCTCACATTCCAAGTCAACAGATAGGGATCAAGAAAATCACCCATCAAGACAGGAGGTGCCTGCGTGCATGGGAAACACCAAAACCTCATGGTCTAGTAAGGCATGGATTTATGAGGTAACCTTACTAACCTGCCCTCATATCTACTTAAGCAGGATGTATGGAGAAATGAAGCACATTCGGCAGTGGAACTGGCAGGTGGGAAATGGGAGAGGGTGAGGACAGGGCACAGCAACCAAGTGGCCTGAACAAAAGTCATTCAGCAGGGCAACAATGCCACTTTGAGCTCATCAGAGATGAAGGACAAAGCCTTAACTCATATAGGAAACCAAAGTTTTAAATCAAATGGACTTACCAAAAAATGGGGAACAGAATTTGAGAATTCTGCTTTCCTATGAGAAAGAACTGTTCTACAAAGCACAGGCGGACTCAGTGAGTAGGGGAAAAAAAAAAAGTTTGAACCCCATGAAGTTAAGATTATATAATGAACCAGCTATAAAATGCTTAGTTCTCTAAGTTGGCTAAAAACCAAAGAAAACTCTATGGGGACACCTGAATGGCTCAGGTCATGGACATAGGGTTCTGGGATGGAGTCCCACATCAAGCTCCCTGATCAGTGGGGAGTCTGGTTCTCCCGTTCCCTCTGCTGCTCCTCCCTGCTCATGCTCAGTCTCTCTCTCAAATAAATAAGTAAAAGCAGAAGGAAGGAAGGAAAGGGGGAGGGAAGTGGAGGGAAGGAGGAAGGAGGGAAGGAAAGACTGACAGACTCTATGGATCAGCACAGGCCCCCAGAGTGGTTTTTGGAAAAGACTTGATCCAGTCCAAGTCTTCATTTCATACACAAAAATAATGGTGCTCAGCTTCAGCTCACACTGAAGGATCCACATTATTATGTTTTCTACTTTTATTCTTTTTTTTTCACACCGGATATTGCATGGACAGCACCAGCGCACCCTGTCAGGTGCTAGCTAGTTAGCAAACTCAGTGCTGTCAGAAGAACAACAGAACATCACTTACACAGAGGTAGTACAGAGAAACATGCAGGAGCGCCACTCCATTCCACTGCCCCACATTTCACTAGCCATAACCATGATTTTGTTTGTTTTACTCATGCGTCATCTTTCCTCCCATTTCCCCCTTGCGTTCTTTCCCCCCCTTCTCCACCAGTTTTCGTTACAAACCCCTAAAGTCAATTATGGCAAACAAAGAGTATAATGATGGTGGAGAAGGGAAGAGACATCACTTTGGATTCTTGTCATCCAAAAGGCACTTTTTCCTAACAGCTGTGTCATAGTATTAATAACAGGTAAATATCATTATATTTTACATTTCAGACCACCAAAACGAAGTGGTAAGATTAAATGACATTAGAAATATAATACATAAAAGTATAAAATCATAGTTTCTGTTTTCATCGTGTGCTAAAACTGACAACATCAAATTACTATCACTTCCTCATAAAGAGGAATTGGAAATGGGTTGTTTTTTCTTCGCTTAAATATAATGAAGTTTATCTTTTACTTCACAAAGCATTTCTCAATTTGTCAGTTTAAAGGTTTAAAATTCACGGATGTGTGTACAAAGAGTTACATACACATACATGTGTCATGTCTTTATAGTACACTGTCCTCCCTTTAAGAAAATGAAACACCGTGGGGTACCTGGGTGGCTCAGTGGATTAAAGCCTCTGCCTTCGGCTCAGGTCATGGTCTCAGGGTCCTGGATCGAGCCCCGCATCGGGCTCTCTGTTCAGCGGGGAGCCTGCTTCCCTTCCTCTCTCTCTCTGTCTGCCTCTCTGCCTACTTGTGATATGTCAAATAAATTAAATCTTTAAAAATAAAAAAAAAGAAAATGAAACACCGAAAATCTACCCTATTTTACAATTATGAACAAGTATTCATTAGGCAACTAAGAGGAATTACCTTATAATAATAAATATCTTATTTCTCAAAGACAAAACAGAACTGATTTCCTCTCCTTATCCCAGGGACCGTGATTTTAAGATGCACATAAACAGCAATGACTACATAAAAATATTACTACTAAGGAAAATTTCCAATAATTTCACTTTGATGTTTTATCATCACTACTCAATTTTTCATGTTTATCCTCTATGACTATCCTCTTTTAGAAGCTAATAAACATAAAAGGCAAGCTTTTAGTAGAAACAGTGAAAAGGAACAAGGTAGTCTGGGTACTATTTCTCAGCTGCTGTTTGAGAAATGCAGAGCAAGTCCCTGATGGCTTTCCTTCTGCATCCTCCCCATGTAAGTCAGTTGCTAGGAAACGTGAAAGACAGGGATTTAGTATTAGGTCTGGGAACAATGAGCTAGCTTCATAATTATCTGAATACTAACACCTAACCCTCACAGAGATTGTCTACCTTAGGAGCTGAAGATTACAGGTGATGTGTTTCCAGAGAAACAAATTTCCTTTAAAGACCTGCCCTTTAACTATTATAAACAGATTTTGCTATCCACTGAAATAAGAACAGCTAGGCACATCTTAAAATTTAATTTTCAGCCAGAAAGATGCACCCATCCTGCTATCCAAGCTTATAGAGGATGAGACTAATCTTTTCACTGCTTCAAGCTGTATTTTGATATCACTGCACATACACACACATGTGCAAGTGCACACAAAGCACCCAAAAGAAAAGAAAATATGCACATCACTACTACCATAAGAAAACACTTGCCATAAAGTTACCAGAAAAGGGAAGAACTAGAAACAAGGGAAAATACACACACACACACACACACACACACAGCAGCAAATGTGTACACACACATCAGTGCATCTCTCAGTCCTGGGGGCTTGGTGTCCCTGAGTCTAAGAAATAGAAAGAGTTCTGGATGGAATCCATGAATCCCCTGTTTGACACTGAGAAAGTGTCCTACCTCTCTGGGAATCATTTCCTAGAAAATTAAGAGAGCAATGTTCACCCCAAAAGGTTTTTGGAGAATGATTTGAGATTATCCACGTGCATTTTAAAATTGTACAGCACTGTGTGTGAAAAGACAGTTATCATTACCTTATAAAATGGCCATTTCCATGAATAGTCATATAAACAGGATTCAATATTTAAAAATCAAAATTAAGCCAAGTAAAAATCATTAACAGACAAGGTGGAGAATCCTCCCCACCAAAATTTCATACATAAATTAGACTGTTTCATTTATATTAACATCAAAACACTTGGTGTGAGTAAGTAATACGGGAATTCAAGGGTTTAAAATACACAAAAAACAACCAAGATCACTTACTTTTGTGTATGTTTATTACAGACATTTTAAGCCATTTGCATTAATCCTCCATAATCTTAAGGCAAAAGAATATATCAAACTACAAAAGATATAACATGAGCTTTTAAATAAACTATCTCAAATAGTCTTCTCTGCCTTTTCAATGCCTAAAAGTAGCTTTACCATGTCCACCTTCCAAAAAACTGAATTTACAAGCCGTAAAATCTGTGAACCTCTACTAAATTCAAATTGAACCTCTACTAAATTCAAATTGAAACCGTATTACTTGTGGATTACGAAGTCTTTTTAAGGCGTTTTTTACAATCCCAGTGGCAACCACACACAGAGAATGCCCAGCACCCAGGATCTGGGAGACTTGGTATTTGTTTGCCTGGGCTGCCACAACAAAATCCTACAGACTGGGAACCTGAAACAATAGAAATTTATTTTCTCACAGTCCTGATCACGGTGACTGAAGATTCAGCTTCTCTGGAAGCCTCTCTTTGGCTTGTCTTCTATGTGTCTCCACACAGTCTTCCTCTGCAAGGACACCCTGGTCTCTTTTCTTGTCCTCACAAGATCTTTCATCTATGAACACTCATCCCTGGGTCTCTTCCTCTTCTTATCAGGACACCAGTCAGAGTAGAGTAGGGCCCACCCACATGACCTCTTTTTTTGTTAAGATTTTATTTATTTGAGAGAGAGAGAGAGGAAAAAAAAAAAAAAAAACATGCACAGGTGGAGAGCAGAGGGAGAGGGACAAGCAGACTCTGCACTGAGTGCAGAGCCCGAAGCAGGGCTCAACCCCACAAAGTAGACATCATGACCTGAGCTGAAATCAAGAGCTGGACACTTAACCGATTGAGCCACCCATGTGTTCCCTACATGACTTCTTTTATCTTTAATTACTTCTGCCCTACCTCCAAATGTAATCATATTCTCAGGTAGTAGAGGTTAAGTCTTCACAATGTATGAATTTTGGAGGGATACAATTTAGCCCATAACATTCCATTTTTCCACCCAGTCTCCGTAGAACACTAAAAACTAGAATTGCTAAAAGAGGAACAAGCTCCATACGCAGGCTGAAACGCATTTTTCCTCAAGGTTCAAAAGCCCCAAGTCCTTATCAAGAAAGGAAACAATGCGGGAGGGTATGGACATTTATGAGAAACTATGTTAACATGCATATAAACATCAACATGACTGAAGAAACAGAAGTGTCTTGGACCACGAACTCAAAGACAAACACCAGTATGTTCAGCTATTTTCAGAAAGTTTCCACAACTCTATCTGCTAACTTTGGCACTTACTTAAGCTGGGCTTCAACTAAAAGAACCACAATGCTAAAGTGGCCACAAACACTGGAGAGGGGAACAGATAAGAAGCTATTATGTGATGATTCTGCAGCTTTTCTTTCAAAGGGAACTAAAAAAAAAATCATTAAGAGCAGTTGCTGAGTAATTCTGACATTGATCTGGAATAAAAAGTCAGGTGAACAGACACATTTTCATGGCCTCAGCCTATGCTATGATCTTGTCTAAAAAATTAACTTCACAGAACACTGCCATTAACACACAAAATATCTTAGATTCCTACAGTTTTTACCATCCCCAAATGTTTTCTCATTTCACTTTCAATGATTCTGTGAGGTAGAGAAGGTAGGAAAAGATGAGGAAAATGATAAAGAGTGAAGTTAAAGGACTTGCCCAAGGTCACAAATTAATAACCAAGGGAATCAAAATAAGAAAGAAAAGTCTTCTGACATCTAAGTCAGCACTCTATTCTTGGGACTTAATGATGTTCAGGGTTATTGAAACTATAATCTTACAAAATTCACTTTATTTTAGCACCACTGGGACATAAAGGTCTATAAATAAAGTTAGATTTGCTGAAATTCTGCATGTAATCACAAAAAGAATTTAGTCTGAAATAAAAATGATTCTGGTTTCTTCAACAAATGTAACTTTTTTTAAGATACCAATCATCTTAAATTTTACTTGACAGAGAGAGATCACAAGTAGGCAGAGAGGCAGGCAGAGAGAGAGGAGGAAGCAGGCTCCCTGCCAAGCAGAGAGCCCGACTGGGGACTCGATCCCAGGACCCTGAGATCATGACCTGAGCCAAAGGCAGTGGCTTAACCCACTGAGCCTCATCTTAAATTTTAGAAGCAAGGTTTTTGTTGAGGCCAAATAACTAGGTAATACAACAGAAGTTCAACACAAGAAAAAAGATCCCCATAATTAATAACATAAGGCAAAATTTAACCTAGTAGCTAGATGACATTGTTAACTAGATAATGTTTAATCTATCACATGTATTTTCCCTAGGCTATAGACATTTCTTCAGCTCACTGAAATTAAGGAGAACTACTGGGTAACTAGACTTTAATTAACCAGGTTAAAGAAACTAGGCTTATTTTTTAAAGATTTATTTATATTAGACAGCAAGTGCCTGCATGAGTGCACGAGCAGGGGGCGGGGCAGAGGGAGAGAGAGATAATCTCAAGCTGAGTATCTGCTCATGGGGGGCTCGATCCCAGGACCCTGAGATCATGACCTGAGCTGAAATTAAGAGTCGGGTGCTTAACTGGCTGAGCTACCCTCGTGTCCCAAGAAATTAGGCTTATTTATCATGAAGGGAAAGTCAACTATCTGAATATCAACTATGATAAAACATGCTTTATCAAGTGCTTACTATATGCCAGGCTAAATATTTGATACACATTGTTCCAATCCTCACAAACTACTCTGTGAAGTGGGTTCTTACTTCATACCCATTTTACAAGTCAAGAAATAAAGTGAGGTTAATATAACAAATAACCCATATTTAAAATGCACCAGAACTACAATTCACACCCGGCTCTGACTCCAAAGCTTGAACTGCCTATCACTGTCCTGTGTTGATCCCAACCATAAAGAATGACAGATTGCTTATCACAACTGAAAACAGGTGAAGAAACAGGTCAAGAGAGTAACAAAAATAAGTACAATTTCCAAATAGCATGTACTATAAAACATAAAACGAGGGTGATTTCCTTTAAAAGTCTTAAAAAAAAAAAAAGAATTAGCTTCATTAATTCATTCTTTTATACAATGAAATTGTTGAGCACGTGCCACAAACTGGGCACTCTCCTGGGTCCTCAAAGACAACAGAGTATCATAACAACACAGTCCCTTGCCTTGAAGGGTTCAAAGCTTTCCGAGAAATGTAAACATACAGGAGAGATTTTAGAAGGCATTAGTAATGAGTATGGCATAGACTACGATTACATAACTACCTTAGGGAGGGGTTTCATAAAGCTGTTTTTCACTCTCCTTGCAAGCCAGTGACATAATAACATTCTGTTAGTTGAGAAAAGGCAAATTGCTGATGGGCCAAAGTTATATGGAATACATAACTTTTTGAGAGCCAGCCTTGATCTAAGGATAAAATTTACACTATCTAAATAAAAAGTGAATGTCTGGATGCCTGGGTGACTCAGTTGGTTAAGCCGCTGCCTTCGGCTCAGGTCACAATCCCAGAGTCCTGGGATAGAGTCCGGCATCAGGATCCTTGCTCAGCAGGGAGCCTGCTTCTCTCTTCGCCTCTGCCTGCCATTCTGCCTGCTTGTGCGCTCGCGCGCACTCTCTCTCTCTCTCTTTGACAAATAAATAAATAAATAAAGTCTTTAATATATATATATTAAATAAAATATTTGACATTAAAAGTGAATGTCAATTTTATGGTGAATGATATCTCAAAAAATTTTAAAGAATGAATTGCATATCCTTCAGAATTTTACTCAAAACATCTTTTTGAAATTGACCTGAATTATAATATGAAAGAAAGAAATAAAATTATACTACTTTACAGAATCTGTTAATGAGCAGACCTACTACATTGCAATGTCTATTCTATAAGGACCAATGCAGCAAACTGGATCTCATCTTTCAATACCAGGAAAAGCCTCACTTCTTGCAATCAACCGATGAATTTTTATTAAATGAGCATCATAAATGTAGTAAGTGATCATGCTGCCCCCTTTTCCCTGGCTATTAGCATTTTTTATAAAGTGACATTTTAATTCATTTATATCAACCCCATTACACAAATACATACAAGAACTGAAAGAGACTTTTAGAAATATGTAAAGCAAATACAAATAATCCCCCCAAAATAGTAAGTGATGAAACATGAGTTAGAGACCCTCGTGCTTCAAGTCTCATGCCTAGGTGACTCAGCAGGTTAGTGATACACATAGAAGAAACAATGAAACTGGTAAGAGCTTATAAAAGAATTACATATACTTGCAGATAAGATCATAACAGAATGTTAGTGATCATCCAATAATGCCCATGAAAGGACATTACTGTCCTTTTACACAAAATACCTATTTGATCATTCATAGATGTTACACAGCATGTTCTTCCAAAGCAAGCCCCTCTACAAGGGGCCAACTAGTGACCTCCAACACCCAGACACAGAGCAACTGGATAACATCTGGTATACCCAAGGTTCGTGGGGGTAGAGTGATATTTCCTTTTGATCTCTGACTGCCTACATATATGCTTAAGTCCTTCTGTCTCCCCATCCTCATTCTGAAATTGTCATCTTTCGTGAGATGGACCAGACACTGATGTACAGCAGACTGCTTCAGTCATCAAACATGACTTCCCCACCAACAAGGAAAATTATAACCAAAGAGTTAGTCATGGCAGATATTTTAGGCCTAAGGGTATGGCTATCAACACAGTGACAGAAGACAGGAGGACCTCTTGGACAAGGAAACTGTCTACAATACAGCCATTGAGGACATGCTCCTTGATGTTGCTAATCTCATTTGAAGAGGCTGTTGGGCCCAGCCAGGGTTCAATTCTGGGACTGGGAACCCAGGAAGGTGAGAAAGTTCAGGACAGACACCTATCATACTTTTATTTTTTTTAATGAATGAATGAATATACATTCTGGGGCAAAACAAAATGTTATATGGAGCACTGATCTAACCCAAAGGAATGTTTCAGTGTCTGCAGTTCACTAAAATGGTTTTATTAAGATACAATTCTATTATTACATTTTCCTGAACAAGTACTGTTATTGAGAACAAGAGCACAACATGTGTATTTGTTAGTGATGCACAATAATTTTGCATTTTTCTGTCTACTGAGGCACTACCTGCAGATTCCTATCTTTATATAGGATTTAAATTCTGTATATACTGCAATACATAAAAAGAAATACAATATTTCCATGGTTTATGTATTACACTGCCAGAATGTTATATTTTTTAATTGATATTTTAAAATAAAAACCAAAGGAAAAGAAGAAAAATCAAAATTTTCATAGAAAATTGAAACTACCTAGTTGTAAAATCATCTTGTTCACATCTACTCACTCACCTATCTTCAGTTCATGCTCTTTCATCAAACAAGTTATTTTCAGGGGAAAAATTATTTAAAGCAATCTAAACACTGAAATGTTTTCAACATGAAATAATGTATAGGGATAATATTTATTTGCCTTCATTTTATTAACTAACACTCAGAAATATCCATTTCACACTAAATAAACCCCAAGATAGTAGGATGAGTCTCCCCTATTAAATTGCTTTTGAGTCTTTGAATACTTGAAATCTCTGTCAAATATAAATAAAGAATTGACACTTTTATGAGGTAGTCAATCTTACAAATCATAATGATTCTTACTGTAGAGTGACATCTCTGAAAAGTAAACATGTTCTTACAATTTCAAGAGTAAAATGTCTGGAGGCTACTAAGCAAAGAAAGTTAGAAATTTTTTATTATTTGTAGCAACAATTATTTTAGTTTCTTTTTGTTATTATCTCTACATTTACTAAAAAAAAATGAAAGCAGTTAACATGTTTCTGACTTGGAAATTAAATTAAATATTTGTTTATTCTGTCACTTTATAGAGGAGAACATTTTATCCGGAAATTGGGCAAAGAAAATACTACATTTAAAACCCAGTAAATTTGCTTTTAAAATGAGGGACTCTCTAACACTAGTTCAAAGAACTCTAAATTCTGACAGCTATTAATACATTATCAACCTAACTAGAAATTCTAGTAAGATTTTATTAAAATGTTATTTATTAATAGTAACCCATTAGAAACATAAAATGAAGCATTATCAATGGATTACAATTCTCAGAAGGTACTGTTTAGACTCTTCTGGTGACAAAAACATAATTAATCATACCTAAAAATCACCTCAGAAGACTGAGCTTTACAACGAACAATTTCAGGTTATAAATACAGACCAATACACATTATATGAAAAAGTGTTTTTTATTTTTATATTTTTATATTATTTTATTTTTAAAATAAATGTATACCTTCTTTACCCATTTCTTCACCCACTTCACCTCTGGCAACCACCAATCTGTTCTCTATCTATGAGGTTTTTTGTTTGTTTTGTTTTGAATGAGAGAGATCATAATGCTATTAGTTTTTCTCTGTCTGACCTGTTTCACATAGCATAATGCCCTGAAGGTTCATACATGTTTTTATAAATGGCAACGGTTCATTCTTTTGTATGGGTGAAAATATTCCTGTGTGTGTGTGTATGTGTGTGTGTGTGTAAAAACAATTTCTTTATCCCTTCATTCACTGATGGACACTTAGGTTGTTTCAATGACTTGGCTACTATAAATAATACTGCAATGAACATGGAGGCGTATACATGTTTTTGAGGTGTGTTTTGGTCATCTTTGGATAAATATCCAAAAATGTAATTGCTGGATTATATGGTAGGTCTACTTTTAAGTTTTTGAGGAAACTCTATACTGGTTTCCATAGTGGACACATCAATTTATATTCTGACCAGTAGTGCATGAGGATTCATTCTTCTCCACATCTCCACTAACACTTGTTACTTCATGTCATTTTAGTAGTCATTGTAACAGTCATAAGGTCGGTATCTCATTGTGGTTTTCATTTGCACTTCCATGATGAGTAGTATGTCGAGCATCTTTTCAAGTACCCATTGTCCAGTCTCTGAAAAAATGTCTATTCAGATTCTCTCCCCCATTTTAAAATCAGATTGGTTTTACACTACTGAATTTTTTGAGGTCTTTACATATGTTGGATATTAGTCTCTGTGAATCACCACGTTTACACACTTCATAGCACTCACCATAGCACATACCCTCCCCAATGTCCATAACCCCACCACCCTCTCCCTCGCCCCCTCCCTCCCCCAGCAACCCTCAGTTTGTTTTGTGAGATTAAGAGTCTCTCATGGTTTGTTTTCCTCCCTTCCTACCCCCCAACCCCCCCCCCCCACGTTGCATCTCCACTTTCTCATATCGGGGAGATCATATGATAGTTGTCTTTCTCCAATTGACTTATTTCGCTAAGCATAATACCCTCTAGTTCCATCCACATTATAGCAAATGGCAAGATTTCATTTCTTTTGATGGCTGCATAGCATTCCATTGTATATATATATACCACATCTTCTTTATCCATTCATCTGTTGATGGACATCTAGGTTCTCTCCATAGTTTGGCTATTGCGGACATTGCTGCTATAAACATTTGGGTGCACATCCCCCTTCGGATCACTACATTTGTACCTTTAGGGTAAATACCCAGTAGTGCAATTGCTGGGTCATAATGTAGCTGTATTTTCAACTTTTTGAGGAACCTCCATGCTGTTTTCCAGAGTGGTTGCTCCAGCTTGCATTCCCACCAACAGTGTGGGAGGGTTTCCCTTTCTCCGCATCCTCGCCAGCATCTGTCGTTTCCTGACTTGTTAATTTTAGCCATTCTGACTGGTGTAAGCTGGTACCTCATTGTGGTTTTGATTTGTATTTCCCTGATGCCAAGTGATATGGATGTGCAGAAGCTTTTAAGTATTATATAGTCCCACGTAAATTTTCTTTTTGTTGCTTTTGCTCTTGATGTCAGATTAAAAAAAAAAAAAAAATCACTGCCAAGACCTGTGTCAAGGAGCTTATACCTTATGTTGTCTTCTAAGAGATTTATGGTTTCAGGTCTTACATATAAGTCTTTAATCTGTTTTAATTTTTAATTTAATTTAATCTGTATGCTGTACAATAGTGGTCGAGTTTCATTCTTTTGCATGTGGCTGTCCAATTTTTCTAACATAATTTACCGAAGACACTGTCCTTTCCACATTGTATATTCTTGGCTCCTTTGTTGTAAATTAATTGACCATATATTTGTGAGTTTCTGGGCTCCCTATTCTATCCCTTCTTTCTATGTGTCTGTTTTTATGCCAATAACACAGAGTATACAGTACTGTAACTTTGTCATATAGTCTGAAATCAGGGAGATGATGCCTCCAGTTTTTTTCAGTCTGTGTGTGTCCTTACATCCAAAGTGAGTCTGCTGTGGGCAGCATATATACATTGGCTTATGACTATAAATCCCACAGGACTTAAACCAAAAGAGAAAGAATTCTTAGTCAGTTACCTTTCCCAGGGCACAGCAGGAGGCAAAAGACACAGGAGCTTGGTCTTTCTGTAAATAAGGCCTATTAGGTAAATGTTATGGCTGTGGCTTAAGGGGCAGCCGTCTAATTAAACATGCAGCACCTAAGTGCTGACTCTAATCCTTTCCTGGAGGGCAGGAGCTATCTTTGTAATCTAGGTCTGCTGTGCTCCGGAGTACCAGTGTCTCCTGGGAGGGTGGGGGGAGAGTTGTACACAGGGCTGGTGTCCTGGTTTTTATGTCTGGTGCCATAGATTTTGCAGCCACTGCCCAGGGGAGACCCCTTGACTACCAGGCTCTAGTGGCCAGGGAGGCTTGCATTTCTGGGTGCTGTGAGATTATAGCAATTAGAAAATGCCTGTTGGCAGGCTGCTTCCCCAGGGCACTGCAAAGACAGCAGATCAAGGCACACCCCCTGCCTTTCTGTAAAGGAGGCCTCAGTTTGTTCTGGAGCTTTGGCCTGAGGGATAGGCTTCAGGTTTGGCATACACCTGGTATAGGCTACAGAGATACTCCTAAGAAACGCAGGCTAGGGATGCCATTTTGATGCTCTCCCACTGTCTTCCTCCAGCTCTCCAGTATCTTCCATAAAAGAGCTTATACACATATCTAGAACCTCAATTTCTGCAACTGTCAGCCAGGGAGCACTGCCAGATCACCTGGCTAACAGGGTTTATGTTTGAAGTCCCACAGAACTATATGTATCTGCCTACTTTAAAATCTGCTACCTGAGGATCTGGCTTCTAGTCAGTGAATCTAGGTGCTAAAAATTTCCCCTTCGGCACAGTGACAGGTCTTAGTGTATCTTCAACTACTGGGAGCTATTAAAATAAAACAGGTTGCTTGAACAAGCACAAAGCTTTGAGATCAGACAAAAATTGGGGGCAGGGCTAAAAGACAAGGTTCATCCCCTACGCAAGACTGCTTCTTCGAGACTGAGCAGAGGTGGTTGTTTTACCTACTGTATTGAAACCAAGAGAGAGTCAAGCAAACTAAAAAAGCAGAGGAGTATGTTCTAAATGAAAGACCAAGATAAAACTTCAGAAAAAACCTAAATGAAACAGATAATTTGCCTAAAGAGTTCAAAGTAATCATCATAAAGGGACTCATCAAACTGGGAAACATAGTTCCAAACTGGGAAACTATGCTCAAATGAACATAGTGAAAACTTCAACAAAGAGATGGAAAAATGTAAGAAAGTACCCAACAGAAGTCACAGAGCTAAAGAATATAGTAACTGAAGTGAAAAACACACTCGAGGGGTTGAGCAGCAGAATAAATAAAGCAGAAGAAAGAATCAATTGAAAGATGAGGCAGTGGAACTCATTCAATCAGGATGGTAAAAAGAAAAATGTGAAGACAGCTTAGGGATTTATAAGACAACATTACATGGACTAACACTTGAATTATAGAGGTTCCAGAAGGAGAGAGAGGAAAAGGTGCAGAAATCTTGTTTGAAAAAAGGGCTGAAAATTTCTCTAATCTGGGGTAGGAAACCAACATCCACTTACAGGAAGCCCAGAACCCAAAGAGACTCATATCAAGACACATTATAATTAAAATATCAAAATTTAAAGAGAAAAGAATATTGAAGCAGTAAGGGAAAAGAACTTATTATGCACAAGGAATTCCCATAAGAATATCAGTAGATTTTTCAGCAGAAACTTTGCAGACCAGAAAGGAGAGGCATGATATATTCAAAGTGATGAAAGAAAAAAATCCCAATCAAAAATACTCCACCCAGCAAAGGTATCATTCAGAACTGAATAAGAGAGACTTCCAGAAAGTAAAAGCTAAAGGAGTTTACCACCACTAAACAGCCTTTACAAGAAATGTGAAAGGGACATCTTTAGGTTGAAAAGGGCACTTCTTGGAAACAAGAAAACATACAAAAAAATAGATCTCACCACAAAAGTAAATACACAGTAAATGTGGTAGATTAATCACTTGGGATACACAAGCAAAATGTGACATCAAAAATATAAAATATGGAAGGCGGGAGAGTAAAAATACTGAGTTTTAGAATAGGATCAATCTTAAGCTGTTATTAACTGATGGACTATTAGTCATACAACCTGTTATATATAAGCCTCATGGTAACCATAAAGCAAAAATCTTTAACAAACACACAACCAATAAAGAGAAAAGAACATCAATATACCACACTAAAGGAAGTCATCAAACCACAAAGGAAGAGAGCAAGAGAAGAAAAAAATATAAGAACTATAAAACTATAAACTATAGAACTATAAAAACAGGTAATAAACAATTAACAAAATGGCAATAAGTATATACCTACCAATAATACCTTAAATATAAATGGACTAAATTCTGCAATCCAAAAAAAAACATAAAGTAGCTGAATGGAGAAGGCTTTCTATAACAGGTTAGAGATATTTCTATCTTGTGTGGCTCATATAATACAGATTCTGAAACTGTTCTTCAAAGATGGCCACCTGATTTGATACAAGCTACAATTTGTTCATTTTGTAACTTCTCATATCAGTATTTGTCTAATTCCTGGTCTCAGGAGGTTATAGTCATGAAGAAAAAAAATTAAAAGTACTTTGAGAAAATGATTATTTTCCCAAAACTGCATGCCTTGATCCTTGAATTGGATCAAGTAGAACTGGGGTAATACACTGTGTTTGAATATTTTTAAACCCACACAATGATTTAACAGAAAAAGACACCATTCCTCTATACCAGATTTGAGCAGAGCAAAAAAATACACCATATGAGATTCTGATTTGCAGGGTATGATTAATTCATAACAAAAACTATGAAAAAATGGGACGCCTGGGTGGCTCAGTTGGTTGAGCAGCTGCCTTCAGCTCAGGTCATGATCCCAGCGTCCTGGGATCGAGTCCCACATTGGGCTCCTTGCTTGGCGGGGAGCCTGCTTCTCCCTCTGCCTCTGCCTGCCACTCTGTCTGCTTGTGCTCACTCTCGCTCCTCTCTCTCTCTGACAAATAAATAAAATCTTAAAAAAAAAAAAAAAAAAAAAAACTATGAAAAAATCATTTAAATCTGTGTTTTGTAAGAAAGAAACACTCACTTAATAGGCTTATCAGCCACAGTCTCATGAGCCTGTTCTATTTTCCACCTTCACCTTCTCCCCCAGTGAAGAATGATGAGATCATAATAGGGGTAGGACAGGAAGACATGTTTCAGAACCATCTAGAAATGGAAACTTCATCAAATAAAATTTGTAAATTAAAGTTACATAACCAAGAATAAAAATGACTTCTAAAAAAAGCAATACCTATTGAGAAGAACTTATAAATCATGCTAATCTCAACTCCTGCTTCAAGCAGAACAGTCTATTAATTGCTCTAGTAACTATAATCTTAGATAAATTTCAACACATATGATTTGTAATGTGGTGCTAGCTTCCTAAGAAAGCAGTGGGTATCTCCAATGATCAATGAGGAAGAGAGATAAAAACAATATTTAACCAAATAAATGGGAGCTGACAGAAAAAAAATTATTTTTAAGTAAGAGTTACCCAGTATGCAAATACCTATAAGGGTTCTTGAATCCTTAGGTATAAGCCTTGCGCATGTTGCACAGTGGGGTAGTAAATTCTGAGACTCTCATTGAGGTACATTATCTAAGGGGCTAACAACATCCCAAATCCCTAATATGGCTTAATCCTTGATATTAAAAAAGCACATACTCTCCAAATAGAAAAACTCTCAGTAAATATTGTTTTTTTTAACTTTAATACATGCATTGAACCTACAATTTATTGAACACTTGCAAATTTTTTTCATTATCTCATGTAATACCACAAACAAAAACACTACAAAATGGTAACAATCTTTCCCATTTTATAGATGAGGAAACTGACATGTAAGAAGTTTAAATAGCTTTTTAGATATCCAAAGACACAAAGCTAATAACTGGTATATGTGGGATTTAAGTTCAGACAGCCTAATTCCAAAGCAATATCCTTGACTATCACTTATTCTGCTCCTTGTACTTATGCAAATGATAATTATAATAATAATAAACATTTTTAGTGATTGTGTTCCTAGCTCTGTTTTATTGCATTTAGATATACTAATTTAATTCTCACAAAAAACCAATGAAGTTTACAGATGAGGAAACTGAGGCAAGAAGCCAGGTACTCTTACTTCTGAGCTTATGCTCATAAACACCTCACCATTCTGCTTCATGAATACGGGTTCATTTAATCCACTGATTAACTCTCTAAGGAGTTTTCATCTCTGTCCTACAAAGTTGATTCCTACAGAGGAAGGAAATAAAAGTGCGTAAGAAGGCAAGAGGGGCAGCAAACCAAGACCCCTTCCTCCACTCCCTCAATAGTGAAGTCAGGGTAATGTGTCAGGGATGTTTCCACAGCAGACCAGAACTCCTGATAGCAGCTTAGTGGCAGGAATGTAAAATAAGATCTCTGAAATAAAAGCAAATACATTGAGGAAGGAAAGAACCTAGGTTGGAGACCTGTATCCACACTAGGATTTGCGGGCTTATGGAGAAAAAGAGATCAACCCAGCAAAACATGTAAATACAGCAGAGTGTGCCTCTGGACCAGCTGTTGTGTTTTAGGGACCCATAGCGGAGTCTAGGTTTATGAACCAAAAAAGAGTTGTAATCTGTAGGCAAAAGGAGGTGCCTCCCATGACCATCTCCAAACCCCTAATTTCTACTCACTGGTCTCTGGAACCTTCACACATATGGCCTTCTTTATCTTATTATCTATCATTTATTATCTTTTCTGTTATATCATATGGCCAAAGAGACTTCCAGATGTGATTAAGGTTTTGGATCTTAAAATAGGGAGATAATCTTACATTAGCTGGGGGGACTCAATCTAATCATCTGAGCCCTTAAAAGCAGAGGAAGGCAAGAAGTGTCTAGAGATGAGGCAGAAGGGAGGGTCAGTCAGACTAGAAGGGTGGGAAGGACTCAGCCTGCTCTTGCTGCCTCTGAAGTAGGGGAACCCAAACCATGGAATGCGGGTGACCTCTAGACCATGCAAGAAGAGGATGAACTATAGCAAGTGAAGGGGGACCTCAAACTAAAACTACATGGAAATGAATTCTGCCAACAACCTGAATGAACCGGGAAGTACATTTCCCCCAGAGGCTCCAGAAAAGAGCCTAGGCTGGCAAACACCTTGATCTTGTTGCCCTTTTGAGACATAAGCAAAGAAATCAGTCAAGACAACCTAAACTCCTGACCTACAGAACTGAGCCATTGTAAATTTGTAGTACGTTGTTACGGCAGCCATAGGAAACTCATAGATACTGGTAGCCGGGTGAAACCACCTTTGCAACCTGGACAGGAACCAGAAAGTCCACCCCACTGGCAAGGAATTTCACCAAAGGAGTGGGCCAATGTGATGCCAGTTTCCACAGCAGTTGAGTGTTGCCTCAAATTTTCTGGAAATTCAATTAACACGGTGAGGTGGAGGTTAGGAATAATTCTCAAAGTGGTGATACACAGGCAAGTAAGTGTTTAAGAGATTCGACCTAAAGAATAAATTCAAACAATGTGCCCTTTTTGCTCTTTAAGCAGCACCATGGCAGTGGGGAAGGAGGAAAAAAAAAAGGACCTTATGAGAAGTGTCAGAAGTGTTTTCTTTTTTTTTTTTTTTTTAAGATTTTATTTATTCATTTGACAGAGAGAGAGATCACAAGTAGGCAGAGAGGCAGGCAGAGAGAGAGGAAGGGAAGCAGGCTCCCTGCGGAGCAGAGAGCCCGACGCGGGGCTCGATCCCAGGACCCTGAGATCATGACCTGAGCCGAAGGCAGCGGCTTAATCCACTGAGCCACCCAGGCGCCCCTCAGAAGTGTTTTCTAAGAAAGAATGGTATGATGTGAAAGCACAAGCTTTGGTAATATAAAAAATTTTGGAAAAATACTAGTCACAAGATCTCAAGGAGCTAAAACTGATGTGATGGCCTTAAGGGTTTCAGAACTAGCCTTGCTAATCTGTAGAAGATCAATTTAGAAAATTACTGACGAAGGTCAAGTCAAAAGCTACCTAACTTTCATGGCATGGATCATGACAAAAGGTGCTCCATGGTCAAATAAATGGCAGATCATGACTAAAGCTCACATCAACGTCAAGTGGGGTTAGTTTTACTTAAAAAACACCACAATCAGATTCAGAAGACCTCTTATGCTCAGCACCAAATCCAGAAGATGGAAATCATGACCTGAGAGATGCAGACAAATGACTTGAGTCCAGATGGCACTGGGAAAGATACAGATAAGGCTTGTCAATTTATCTTCTCCACTATGCTGTCATCGTGAAGGTAAAAGTGCTAAAGAAGCCCTGTTTGAACTGGGAAAACTCAGTTCGCTTCCCAGTGAAAATAATAGTTCTGGAAAAGCTACTAGGGATAGGACAGGTGTTAAAGTTGAATGAGCTAAAGGATATGAGACGCTGGCCAAGAATCTACTTAAAACTCAGACTTTTAATGGGGACAAATAGAAAACCTTACTTACAAAAAACTTTTTTCTTTTAATAATGGGACTGGGTTTCTAAGTATGATTGCAAAGCAAGTCAAATAATTTTTTTTTTAAGTTTTCTTTATTTATTTGAGAGACAGAGATCACAAGTAGGCAGAGAGGCAGGCAAAGAGAGAGAGAGGAGGAAGCAGGCTCCCCGCTAAGCAGAGAGCCTGACATGGGACTTGATCCCAGGACCCTGGGATCATGACCGGAGCCGAAGGCAGAGGCTTTAACCCACTGAGCCATGAAGGCGCCCCGCAAGTCAAATAATTTTAAGTGTGTAATGGGAACTCATTATTAAAACAACTCTACTGTCGAAACGTCTATAAATTCAGTTTCTCATACATAAAACTTACAATGAGGTGAAACTAAACACTGAATCAAATTTCTAACTATTTTCAATTGGGTGGTCAGTAAGTTTGATGTACCCATGCTGGCTTGACCTAAGTCACATCCAAACTCTGAGAAGTCTTCGAATTAATCCAGCTTCCCATATACATACTAGGAAAATGGTGAAAAACCCCAGAACTTTCAGTGGCATTCAGCACACAAATCAGGCAGGAAGTTGTATCTGGTAATTCTCTACTTCCTGCCCATCACTGTGCTTGGTGCTCTATAAACTTCATCTCATTCAATCCTCACAACTCAGCAAGGCAGGTATTACTATTCCCATTTTTGCAATCAAAACATTAAGATTTAGAGAAGTTAAGAAATTTGCCCAAGGTGACCCAGGTAATAAGGCACAGAACTCTTATTCAAAACCTGGTCAGTCTCCCTAAAATGCCTTATCCTCATTCATATGCAAAGTACTTTAGTAGAAATCCTGAAAGGCTTTGTATGAGGTGGCAATATTACTTCATTAACTGATTCACCTATTTTTCTGTCATCCCTCTCTTTTCACTTCACTGCCTATATGTCTTTCCCTGGATTTCAAATATAGTCCCATAAAAAAAAGAAAAAAATATTTTAGTAAAGCAAAAACACTTTTGTTAATCTTGATACAGCATCTTCAGAACAATTCATCACAAATACTGGCATTCTTTCTTTTATTATCTTTTGATTAACTTATGTATATTTTTAAAGTCTTCTTAAATGAATAAATTCTCAAAACCACCTTTTAGAGATAGAGAAAAGCAGAAATTAGCTTAAATCCTTAAATCCAGTAGTTTGTACTAACCATCTCCCTCCTCTCTTCTTTCTCAGCTGTCTGTCTCCTCTCTCCTGTCCTTACTGCATGTATATAACCAGCACTATTCAGAGATATCAGAATAAACTCCTATTTAGCTTAATAAAGGTACAAATGGTTACATATGGAAATATTTACAGGCATTTGTATCAACACGAAACCGTATACACACAAATTTCCTTGCTCTCAGTTCAAAGGGCACATAAGTAATAACACCCAAATAGCAATGAATACATAAAATAAAAGGAACTTGGAGATAATTCTAGAATTGGGGGAGCAAATATGGAAGACAACTCTAGAGCATTTTGCAGTGCCAGAAAGTAAGGAAATGCTTAAAAATAAAAGGCACAATGATGGAAGTATGTCAAAAAGACATAAGGGTCAACTAAAAGAGCTTCTAGTGTCCAAGCCTGAACAATTTATGCAACAAAATAAAGTATACTGGATTATAGCCCAAGGTATAAAGTAAATATCCATGAGTCATACAGATGCAAATATGTGACAGAATAAATAAATGGAAGAGAACAGAGAAATCTCTCAGGTAGAATTATAAATAATTTATGTAGATATTTGTCCTCAAAGAGGTGGAGCTTTACTTCCACACCTTAAGCAAGGGTTGCACTGAGATTCATTTCCAAACGGTACAACACAGAACAGGTGTGACGGAAGAGTGACTTGACCACAGAGAAACCGAACACTGAGGATCAAAGTCAACATGAGCAGTGATTAAGTCATGTGGACAGGAGGTACCTTTGACATATGTAATGAAAATGGTCCTTGGGGTCTTCCTCCCAAAAAATCATAACGCCAGTTCATGAGAAAAATATGAGATAAATCCCAGTTGAAGAACTTTCCACAAAATACCTGACCAGGGTTCTTTACATCTATGAGAGTCATCAGAATCAAGGAAGGTCTGAGACACTGTCATGGTCTAGAGGAGTCTAGGGAACATGATGATTAAATGTAATGTAATATCTTAAATAGGATCCTGGAAGAGCAAAAAGGTCATTAGGAAGAGCTAATGAAATTTGGAGAAAGTACGAGGTTTGGTTAAAAATAATGTATAAATGTCAGTTCATTAATTCAGCAAAAGCACCATACTAAGAAAAGACAAGGAAAACTGGGTGTGGGGCATATAGAATTCTCTGTATTATCTTTGCAATTTTTCTATAAATCTATAAGTATTCTAAACAATGTTTAATTTTTTAAAAAGACAACTGGCAAGAGAGGATTTATCAGAAATGTAGTTACAGTATGCTACTTATATTTCTATAGTAAACCAAAGTTACAGTCACATTAATGTAAATAATGATTATAAAATTCATAAGTAATAGATCTATATTGTGGTGGTGGAAGTAGTTATATGAAACTTACAGTAAAGCACAGAAGAAAAATCCATATTTATCAGCTAAATTCTCACTTTCCACAGCTATAACACATATTATCTAAAATTAGTAAGAAATAACCATATAAACATCTTCAAAGAGAGTAAACTGTTTGCTCTATGGAACAAGAGAACAGTAGATAAGATAGCTGGGACACTGTACTTTTTAATATAATAAGCTTTTTAGACTACTTGATTTAAAAAAAAAAAACAAAAATAAGGGGCACCTGGGTGGCTCAGTGGGTTAAGCCGCTGCCTTCGGCTCAGGTTGTGATCTCAGGGTCCTGGGATCAAGTCCTGCATCGGGCTCTCTGCTCAGCAGGGAGCCTGCTTCCCTCTCTCTCTCTCTGCCTGCCTCTCTGCCTACTTGTGATCTCTCTCTGTCAAATAAATAAATAAAATCTTTAAAAAAAATAAAATAAAATAAAAACAAGTTGGGGCATCTGATGCTTTCATTAATTTTTAAAGATAAAAATTTTAAAAAGAAAAAAAGAATTGAGCAAATTGATTTATGACCTACAGCAAGATTAAATAATTTGCTATTAAGTAGTAGAATCAGAATAGAAACTATTCTGCATCAGCTCAGAGTTCATGTGCTTGACTTTATGCTAAACTTTTTCATGTGGCTGAGCAGATAAAATAGTATCACTGTGCTATAGGAAACAGTTAATGAACTGTAGATATTGTTATAACTAAATGCTGATATATCTTATTTGAAGAACTTCTTGCTGAAAAAGAATCAGTTACTCTTAACTCTTCTGCCTTCCATCTATTTTTTTTTTCCCAATTAAATGTCAATATAAAGACAACCATTCATTAACTGGTAAACTGTTAAAGTTACTGGTATGGAAATTTACCCATAAAGGAATGAATTTGAGATTTTTGATGTTATCTTACAGGACTTACGTCAACTACCCTAGAAATGTGTGTAGTCGACACAGTATGCATCAAATTATCTTCTCTCAAAGAAAATCTTGTAGCTAATTTTATTAAACAACAGATTGAACTTGGAATTGTTAATTTCAATTTTAAAATGGCAACTGTCTCTGCCCAAATCTGTCTTGCTTATACAAGTAATCTGTAGTTTATACAGAGATTACTGACAGCTTAGAAGTTGAATAAGGCTTTATCTGTTCTCTTCTCTTCCATTTACAGTTCATCAAAAATTAAACAGAATTACCACATGACCCAGAAATGTCACTTCTGGGAATATACCCAAAAAAACTAAAACTAGGGACTCAGACAGATATTTCTACACCCATTTTCACAGTAGCATTATTCACAATAGCCCAACGGTGGAAGCAACCCAAGTGCTGATTGAAAGATGAATGGATAAGCAAAATGTAGTAGTGCATAATACACACATGTACGTAAAACAGAGTATTATTCAGCCTTAAGAAGCAAATTCTGACATATGCTATGTGTATGAACCTCAAGAGCATTATGCTAACTGAAAGAAACCACTCACAAAAGACAAATACTGGATGATTCCACATAGATGCAGTATCTAGAGCAGTCAAACTCAAAGAGACAGAAAGTGAATGGTGTTGCCAGGGGCTAGAGGTGGGGTGGGGGAATGAATGGGAAGTTATTATTAATGGGTACAGAGTTTCAGTGATGCAAAATGAAAAGAGTTCTGGGGAGATGGTGGTAACGACAGCACAATATTATAAAGATACTTAGTACTACTGAACTGTAACATTTAAAATGTAAATTTCATGTTGTCTATTTTACCATAATTGGAAAAAAAATTAATTCCAACTTTCCAAGTTAAGTGATCCTTTAGTAAATACTGTTAACCCTAATTTATCTGTAGTTACTTAACACCATCCTTTTGCTAGAAACAAATTAGATAATAGAGGAAAGTATGTTTACCTTTTGGGATTTTTAAAAAATCACTGAAGGACTAACAGAAAAAAAAAGCCTATGGTTCTGGTCTGAAGAGATCTCTAAATAGAAGTAACTGATTGCTTTATAGTTTAAAGAATAGATGAAGGGAGGGGTCAAATTCATCTGGGGTTTTTCCATGTGGACAACAACATATTCTTCATCTGGAGATAGACTGCACTTAACACTGATAACAGGCATCTGAGGTCTCCCAGTAATCCTGAATGATAGTTTGCAGTCTATGTGGGTATGTAGCTGCAAAGGTGGGTGGCTGTGGGGATCATCACCTCTAAAAAAACAACTCAGAAAGTGGGACCCTAAATTAGAGATTCTCAAAGCGCAATCCTAGACCATAAGTGATTCTCAAAGGACAGCCTGAAAGAAGTGTCAGCATCATGGAAAACTTGTTAGATATACAAATCCCTGGATCCACCTCAGACCTCAGGGCACAGGGCCCAGCAGTCTGTTTTAACAAGCTCTCCCAGATGTGACTTTAAAAAAAAATTTTTTTTATTAGATTTTATTTATTTGACAAAGAGAGAGAGATCACAAGTAGGCGGAGAGAGAGGGGGAAGCATGCTCCCTTCTGAGCAGAGAGCCCAATGCAGGGCTCAATCCCAGGACCCTGAGATCACAACCTGAGCCGAAGGTAGAGGCTTAACCTATTGAGCCACCCAGGCACCCCTTAAAAATTTTTTTACTTAAATTCAATTAACACATAATGATTTGTTTCAGGGTAAAGTTCTGTGATTCCTGTAGGTGATTCTGATGCACACTAACCACTGCTCCAAGCTAAAGGACATGTTACCACCAAAAGCTGTATTTTATTAACATATAATGTATTATTTGTTCCATGGGTACAGGTCTGTGATACATAAGGCTTACACACTTCACAGCACTCACGATAGCACATACCCTCCCCAGTGTCCATAACCCAGCCACCCCATCCCTACCCACCCCCCAATAACCCCCAGCAATCCTCAGTTTGTTTCCTGAGATTAAGAGTCCTTTATGGTTTGTCAGCTCTCCAGAGCTCCACACTGGCTGCATATCAGCATCACTAGAAACTTCTGAGTTTGGGTCCCAGCTCACAGAGTCTGATTTAAAGATTTAATTTATTTATTTGAGAGCAAGAGAGAGAGCACACACAGGGAGCAGAGGGAAGAGAGATGCAAACTCTCGCTAAGCAGGGAGCCCACAGTAGGGCTCGATCCCAGAACCCTGAGATCCTGACCTGAGCTCAAGGCAGATGCTTACCCAACCAAGCCACCCAGGCGCCCCCTCACAGAGTCTTATTGAACAGATTTTGCTTGTCAGTTTAGATTCCTAGTATTCCAATCTTATGTCAATGTTATGTCTTTAAATGATTTTATAACCCCAAACAGGGTTAAAAATTTAGGAAAGAAAAACAGTGTATGAATGCTTTAACTCTAAAAATACTCACCTTCCTGCCCAATAAACATATATTAATAACTAAAACAACCATTAGAATTAGCTAATACTTAGGGGGAAATTTAAAGTTGAAATCAGTAACAGAGGACTATGCTAAAACTACAAGGGTTAGACAAGTTCACTGGAAGAAACAGGATAAAAAATTATTTTTTCCATAAAGAAATTTTGAAATATGTAAGTTATAACATAGAGTTGAAAGAAATGGACTCTGCAACTCAGATACACCTGTGTGAGAGCTTTCGACTCTGTCATCTGTCAGCACTAACATTTTGGCTAGTTCCTTTTTCTTTCCTAAACCTCCACTTCTCCTTTGTAAAACAGTCAATATTATGAGCCCACATCAAGAGGTGGAAGGACTAAACAAAGCATGTAACTTAGCACAGTAATTGGCACACAGCTTATGCTCAAGTAAGTGTAGACTTATTCCTAAGAAGAAAATCATATTAAAATGAGAATATAGTAATAGAACAATGAATACATTCTTGGAGTCTGGTAAAATGTATTTTCTGATATTCTTTTTTTTTAATTTTAAAAACATTTTTATTAACATATAATGTATTATTAGCCCAGGGGTAGAGGTCTGTGAATCCTCAGGCTTACACACTTCACCGCACTCACCATAGCACATACCCTCCCCAATGTCCATAATCCAACTACCCTCTCCCACCCTCCTCCCCCCCATCCCACCTTGTTTTTTTTCTGATATTCTAAGCTAAGAAAAAAAAAAGTATTAAGATAATAGCAATACTGTGAAGGTAGGGGGAAGTTCTCCACAGCTTATGTGTAGCAAATACAGTTAGGTATAAACACTATACTCACCCCGCTTTCCCTGTCCATGAAAGCAGTCAGATGTTCACTCAGTCTCTCTTTAGGGAAGTACTTCACAAGAGTTTTAACTCATGCCTATCTTGTCTGCTAGACAGTATTCGAATGTGGATAACAGACTCTTATTCTCTTAGATACCAAGATCATATTATTCATATCTTCATTAAGGTAATTGCTAATAATGAAAATAAATTCCCACCTGAGTATCTATAATGTTATAGCAGATACACATGTACTTCTGATTTTTCAAGTCTGCAGCAGAAGGTCATTAATCAGTTTTCTTATTCCTGAGGAAGATGAGCCAAATCTTCTAATGAGCAAATGGACGTGTGTATCCCACAAGTCATTCACTTTCTTTTTTGCTAAACCTTCCTCAATATAAGAATTTCTTGAAACTACTGAACCCACTCCCGTCTACTGCCATGTGGCTGAGAAGTGGCCGGTGTGCACATTCACAAGCACATACTGGGGGCAGGGGTAGAGGAGGGGGGGCAGAGGGAAGTCATTCATTCATGTGTTATTAGAAACAGCAGATAGGATAAGGGACTAGTATCCAAAATCTATAAAGAACTTACCAAACTCAACACCCAAAGAACAAACAATCCACTCAAAAATGGCCAGAAGGCACGTACAGACATTTCTGCAAAGAAGACACCCAAATGGCCAATAGACACATGAAAAAGTGCTCCACATCACTTGGCAGCAGGGAAATGCAAATCAAAACCACAGTGAGATATCACCTCACACCAGTCAGAATGGCTAAAATTAACAAGTCAGGAAATGACAGATGTTGGTGAGGATGTGGAGAAAGGGGGAACCCTCCTGCACTGTTAGTGGGAATGCAAGCTGGTGTAGCCACCCTGGAAAACAGTACACAAGTTCCTCAAGAAGTTGAAAATAGAGCTATCCCATGATTCAGCAATCACACTGGGTATTTACACCAAAAATACAAATATAGTGATCTGAAGGGGCACATGCACCCAAATGTTTACAGCAGCAATGTCCACAATAGCCAAATTATGGAAAGAACCTAGATGTTCATCAACAGATAAATGGATAAAGATGTGGTATACACACACACACACACACACACACACACACACACACACAATGGAATACTATGCAGCCATCAAAATCCCCCGAAATCCTGTAATTTGCTACGATGTGGATGGAACTAGAGGGTATTATGCTAAGCAAAATAAGTCAATAAGAGAAAGACAATTATCATATGATCTCTCTGATATTAGGAATTTGAGAGGCAGGGCATGGGGTCATAGAGGGTAGGAGGGAAAAAAAATGAAACAAGATGGGACCAGGGAGGGAGAAAAACTGTAAGAGACTCTTAATTTCAGGAAACAGACTGGGGGTTGCTGCGGAGTGGAAAGGAGGGATAGGGTGGCTGGGTAATGGACACTGGGGAGGTATGTGCTATGGTGAGTGCTGTGAATTGTGTAAGGCTGATGATTCACAGACCTGCACCTCTGGAGCAAATAAAACATTATGTGTTAATTAAAAAGAAAGAAAGAAAAGAAAGAAAGACAGCTGATAGAATTACTGGTAATTTTTACTTTCTTAATAATTTAAGTCATTCTTCAAACTTTCTATAATAAGCATGTATTACTTTCAAAACGTGAAAATATTAAGAATAGGTCTTACTTGATAACAAAAAGTCAACAGTTCATGAAGAAATGAAAATAAAAGAATAGATGTTCTGGAGCTTGGTAAGTTCCTTTGACTACTTAAAAAAATAAAAACATAAAAATTAACTGTGATTGCCTATCACAAAAATATTTTAATTATAATTATGCCTAAAATTTTTTCTTAAAGCATTATTAAAATTAAGCATGCCAGGGCACCTGGGTGGCTCAGTCATTAAGCATCTGCCTTCGGCTCAGGTCATGATCCCAGCATCCTGGGATTGAGCCCTGCATCAGGCTCCCTGCTCAGTAGAGAGCCTGCTTCTCCCTCTCCTACTCCCCGTTTGTATTCCCTCTCTCACTGTGTCACTCTCTATCAAATAAATAAAATAAAGTAAGAAATCCTTAAAAAATATTAGAAAATTGATTCCATTTACTATAGCACCAAGAACCATAAGATACCTGGGAATAAACCTAACCAAAGAGGTTAAGGATCTGTACTCGAGGAACTACAGAACACTCATGAAAGAAACTGAAGAAGACACAAAAAGATGGAAGACCGTTCCATGCTCTTGGAACGGAAGAATTGGATTGGAAGAATCAACATTGTTAAAATGTCTATACTGCCTAGAGCAATCTATACTTTTAATGCCATTCCGATCAAAATTCCACCGGTATTTTTCGAAAAGCTGGAGCAAATAATCCTAAAATTTGTATGGAATCAGAAGAGATCCCAAATTGCTAAGGAAATGGTGAAAAACAAAAACAAAACTGGCAGCATCATGTTACCTGATTTCAAGCTTTACTACAAAGCTGTGATCACCAAGACAGCGTGGTACTGGCATAAAAACAGACACACAGACCAGTGGAACAGAGTGGAGAGCCCAGATATGGACCCTCAACTCTATGGTCAAATAATCTTCGACAAAGCAGGAAAAAATATACAATGGAAAAAAGACCGTCTCTTCAATAAACGGTGCTGGGAAAACTGGACAGCGATATGTAGAAGAATGAAACTCGACCATTCTCTTACACCGTACACAAAGATAAACTCGAAATGGATAAAAGACCTCAACATGAGACAGGAATCCATCAGAATCCTAGAGGAGAACATAGGCAGTAACCTCTTCGATATCAGCCACAGCAACTTCTTTCAAGATATGTCTCCAAAGGCCAAGGAAACAAAAGCGAAAACGAACTTTTGGGACTTCATCAAGATCAAAAGCTTCTGCACAGCAAAGGAAACAGTCAACAAAACAAAGAGGCAACCCGCGGAATGGGAGAAGATATTTGCAAATGACAGTACAGACCAAAGGTTGATACCCAGGATCTATAAAGAACTCCTCAAACTGAACACACACAAAACATAATCAGATCAAAAAATGGACAGAAGATATGAACAGACACTTCTCCAATGAAGACATACAAATGGCTATCAGACACATGAAAAATTACTCATCATCACTAGCCATCAGGGAGATTCAAATTAAAACCACATTGAGATACCACCTAACACCAGTTAGAATGGCCAAAATTAGCAAGACAGGAAAGAATGTGTGTTGGAGAGGTTGTGGAGAAAGGGGAACCCTCTTACCCTGTTGGTGGGAATGCAAGTTGGTGCAGCCACTTTGGAGAACAGTGTGGAGATTCCTCAAGAAATTAAAAATAGGGGCACCTGGGTGGCTCAGTGGGTTAAGCCGCTGCCTTCGGCTCAGGTCATGATCTCAGGGTCCTGGGATGGAGTCCCGCATCGGGTTCTCTGCTCAGCAGGGAGCCTGCTTCCCTCTCTCTCTCTGCCTGCCTCTCTGCCTACTTGTGATCTCTCTGTCAAATAAATAAATAAAATCTTAAAAAAAAAAGAAAAGAAATTAAAAATAGAGCTTCCCTATGACCCTGCAATTGCACTACTGGGTATTTACCCCAAAGATACAGATGTAGTGAAAAGAAGAAGAGCCATCTGTACCCCAATGTTTATAGCAGCAATGGCCAAGGTCGCCAAACTGTGGAAAAAACCAAGATGCCATTCAACGGACGAATGGATAAGGAAGATGTGGTACATATACACAATGGAGTATCATGCCTCCAACAGAAAGGATGAATACCCAACTTTTGTAGCCACATGGACGGGACTGGAAGAGATTATGCTGAGTGAAATAAGTCAAGCAGAGAGAGTCAAGTATCATATGGTTTCACTTATTTGTGGAGCATAACAAAGAACATGGAGGACATGGGGAGATGGAGAGGAGAAGGGAGTTGAGGGAAATTGGAAGGGGAGATGAACCATGAGAGACTATGGACTCTGAAAAACAACCTGAGGATTTTGAAGGGGCGGGGGGTGGGAGGTTGGGGAACCAGGTGGAGGGCAATAGAGAGGGCACGTATTGCATGGAGCACTGGGTGTGGTGCAAAAACAATGAATACTGTTACGCTGAAAATAAATAATTAATTAATTAATTAAAAAATTTTTGGAGAAAAAAATAAATGAAAAGCAAAATTACCAATAGTTCTTTTACCGAAAGAAGTCACTGGTAACACTATTTTCCTCACATCCAGCCCCTCTCTATGAAGAAGTACATTGCAGTCATGCTGTTGGACATAACTGTTATCTTGTTTTTTTTTCAGTCTGTGTCATGAGGTTTTAAAACATAAGGTCATAGGAACTTTTAAAAGTTATTACCAACCCTTTGTAAAATAATTCTGTAGTGTTCTGACTTATACAGTTTATTTTGTAACATATATACTGCCGGCAATAAATTCTTTTGGTTTAAAAAATAAATAAAATAAAATATACATACTGTTAAAAAAAAAAATTAAGCATGCCTCCAGAAAGGAGACTGACATGATTTATATCCTAACAAGGTAGTGGGGAATGTTACTTAACTTCTCTATCAATTTTTACAACCATAAAATGAGAATATCAATTTCTTAAGTTTGCTATAAGAATTTAAAGGAAGGGCCCCTGGGTGGCTCAGTCAGTTAAGCATCTGACTCTTGATCTCAGTGTCGCGGGTTCAAGCCCAGTGTTGAGCTCCAAGCTGGGTAGGGAGCTTACTTGGAAAAAAACAAAAAACAAAACAAAACAAAAAAAAGAAAAAAAAACAAAAAACTGGGGCACCTGGCTCGTTCAGTCATTAAGTGTCCACCTTCAGCTCAGGTTGTGATCCCAGGGTCCTGGGATCGAGTCCTACATTGGGCTCCCTGCTCAGTGGGAGGCCTGCTTCTCCCTCTCCCATTCCCTCTACTTGTATTCCCTATCTTGCTGTCTCCCTCTCTGTCAAATAAATAAAATCTTAAAAAAAAAAATTAAAGGGAAATATGGGTACAACCCCTCACATACAAAAGCCAGTAAATAAGGATAGTATAATTACTGAAGTGAAGAAACATTGTCCAAATAAGTTAGATAGGAGGGAGGGGATCAGCCCTTAAGTTTTCTACTTATAGAAGTGAGCCATATCTACTTTACACTTATAACACACAATGGAATTTACAGGAAAACTTAGATTTTAAATCTAAGCCTTTTCCACTTGTTAGGAATGAAATAGCATCCAAAGTTCTAAAGTGTTATACCAAATATAATTCAAAAGAAGTACTCATTCAAAACATTTAAGAAAGTATATTAATAATTGTTTTTAAATTTTAGAATAAATTTACTAACATATCTGCTAAAATAATTCCTTATAAAGATAACACACTTTTGTTCTTTGAAACTTTGTTACAAAAGTAGAAGCAATAGAGAAACCAAAAGGCTTTTATTAAAGTAGCAGAAGCAGGAGAGGTTGCAGAGGAAGCTCCAGGGGAAAAATACTTAAGAGTATAGAGAAAAGAATTAATCCTTCACGTCATATGGTGACATCTAAGATACCTTCCGTGTCATAAAGTTTTGATTCTATGACTTTTGTCCTATATACTATGTAGATTAGAAAGATCCTACCACGGAAACAAATGAACAAAGACCTCCCTGCAGTGCTAGGATATGGAAGGTCTGCAGTTCTACTTCCAGGGCTTTAAGGAAAAACGTATGTACAAGAGTCATTGCACACGGAGAGCAAAAACTTAATGTCCACTAACAGAGGAACAGATAAATAAAATGGAATGTATCCGTACCTATCATATCATATCATAGAGCATATCATAGAGTATATCCTAGAGCAACTAAAAATGAACTAATTTACACAAGATTTAAATTTTGTATAATTTGACTACAGAAAAGCAAACAAGTAACTAAACAGTACATGCAGTATGATACCACAACTAGAGAAAATCTGCCCGTGTGTGTGTGTGTGTGTGTGTGTGTGTGTGTGTGTGTCTGTCTGTCTGTCTGTCTCTCTCTCTCTGGACGGGTAGGTTCCAAGTCCATAGGACATGGAAAAGCAGGAATTTAGCTTTACCTGGAATGTTCTCACCTTTTAATGGGAGGCAGCACTTGTATATTACATGCTAAGCACTTTAAAAGAAAGAAGAGAGCATGATGTCTTCCATCATAAATGTTGAATCCTTTCTTTCCCTAGCCAAGTAAGGTATCTACAGCTATAAATTTGGGGGACACTATTTGCAAAAATGTGACAGAAAATGGAAAACAAACCATCATAAAGTATTTATGAATGTTAATAAAAAATGGCAAGGGTTAATTTATATTAAAGGGGTATCTACTCTCCTCTCCCCACCCCCCTTAACAAGGTCAGGATTTAAAGCTCCAGAAGTCAGCTCTCAGATCTAACTCAGGACAAGATAGTATCATGCTCAAAACCCATCCTCAAATCACCCAGACTGACAAGTATCTCTCACTTCAGCTCTAACAGAATTATGAAATTAAGTGATTTAGCTACGCTTCTGATATTTTCTGTTTAGACTTACTTAATTCTGAAAGACTATGACACATTACCTCTAATCTATCTAGCCACATGGAAAATTCAAAGGAGAAAATACATGAACTAAAAAGGAAGCAAATTACTCTTCAGCACTTCAGTACTGAATCTGGCAAGAGACAGACCTTATGCTGGTGTTTGTGGAATCGAGACCTAAAGGAGTATCTTCTTAAGATATAAGGTGGTGTTCAGCAAGGAAAATTATTCAGACTTCACCGAGCTGAGAGCTGTTTGGCTCCACAAGTGACAAAAGCAGAATATCTAATTATGTTCTTTTTAGTTTCTCATAAGGAAAATACAGTAGAAGCCCTGCTGTCTGAGGCACTGATTGCTGGGAAAGTCCTCTAAAGTTACATTCCTGAATCCAACAACTTGTATCATCCTCAAATATATGAAGAGCATCCATTCGACAATACTGTAATGTAGGACACAACCTTTTCTTGGAGCATGAATCAGCTAGCTAAAGTATTGTCTTTCTGGCAAAAATCACGGATGTAATTATATATAATCTCTATAAAGTACAGTAAAAACTCAATGCAGAATCTAAATTTAATGATTCTTTCCCAAATCCTTTAGATTCATCTTGCCTACAGTTAATTAAAGGGCAACTTTCTTTAATGGCACCTTTACTGAATCTTTCCAAAGCATGCAACTTAGATTGTCACTGAAATCTCTCCCCTTTTCAGTATTTTCTTTTCCTAAAGTTCTGTAGCAGTTGATTATACTGCATAATTACAGCAAGCAGCACAATGGGCATCAACAGATTTGGGAACAAACCCAAATGACGTGGTAAACTGACAGCACAACAGGTGTCCGATGTACAAGGGCATCATGGAAAGTCACCCATCACCTCTGAGTGTGGTCTGCTTTAGAGAAGGTTTTAAGAGGGTAAGGGGGCTGCCAGTTAATTGGCTAAGTGTGAGAAGAGGGAGTGCCTGAGGAAAGCATGTCTGCATTGCACCTCATGCAATGTTAGATTACACTTAGTAATCACCAGATCTGTTCTTCAGTCTGCATATGGTAAGGAAATCAACAACCTAAGATCTGGGCTGCACCCGCGGGTTCAACTAACCCTGAGCAACTTCCCTGGGCCAGTACCAAGTGTTGGAGATACAGATAATGGGTTATGCAGGATTTCTCAACAACAACAGTGTTGAAATTTAGGGCCCCCAAATTCTTTGTGGTGGGGGCTATCCTGTGCATTTGTGGGATTAAACATCCTATTACACTCTAGATGCCAGTAGCACTTCACCTGCGCTGGGACAACGAACCGTGTCTTCGGACATTGGTAAATGTCCACTAGGGGGCAAAATTGTTCCTGATTGAGAACCACTGAGTTAGGATGGAGCAGGAGCTTTTCAGCATCTAGTAAACTTTGTTGGGACTCCAGATCCATCAAGATCTTTTTTTTTTTTTTTCCTTTTCTTTTAACAAGTGGGCAGAGAGGCAGGCAGAGAGAGAGAGGAGGAAGCAGGCTCCCCGCCAAGCAGAGAGCCCGATGCAGGGCTCGATCCCAGGACCCTGAGATCATGACCTGAGCCGAAGGCAGAGGCTTAACCCACTGAGCCACCCAGGCGCCCAATCCATCAAGATCTTTGTTGGCTTGTCTGAAATTCAGAGAAGCAACCTGCTAATGGCCAGAACTGGCTGCGTGATTCATAGGGCTATAATAAAGGACATAATGAAAATGTGGGCCCCTCATTCAAAAATCACTAGGAATTTCAAGACTGTAACAGCAGAGCATTATTAAGCCAAGCATGGGGCCCTGAGCTATTGCAGAAGGAACACATCCATAAAGCCACCGTGCCAATGGTAACTAGTCACAGGCAGGAGAGGAGTACCCGTACCAATAACCTGAGATTCCAGGGGTTCTTTCTACTAAATTCAGAGTCACTTTAATACCTATTAGATCTCAATGAGTCAAGAGGTTTTAATATTTCAGGTCTCTAATTATTCCTTATCACATTTTTTCACTAATAGCCCCTATACACAGAAAAAAATGTAACACATAATAGTGAATTAACCTTTCACCTCGATTTTTTTTAAAAATCAGATTTTCAACAGAAACCTGCTAAATTAGATTGACAGTTCAAATTATAGGACCATGAAATCATTTGTGCTTTATTAAAAACAAAACCATGAGGAGTTTATTATGTTTTATTAGCAGCATCTGTCTCCTGTCTTGAATGCTAAAGAAGATATTAATGATGTTCTTTTGCCATTTGGGAACAGACAGACAGTCTTTCCTCAAAAATTACTCTTGGCAATGGATTCTTTAAATTATCCTTGCCATTTGGCAGGGGTTTTTTTTGACTCCAGGTGTGGAAATTAGCATTGTGCTTATAGTATGATCAAGGGAAATATAACCACTTAGTATAAAATGTCAGAATGTGTGTGGCTTAAAGAAGTGATGTTTCTATTTTTCTACTGCAGGTGTGTAACCATCATGAACCTCAAATCTGGCTCAGCTATCATCAGTTTGGTCCTACCTGCTCAAGATCACTATGATGTACTTGCCTCTATCTTTTATTTCTTTCCCTTTGCCTTTTATAACATTCTTCCAAATGTAAACAAGGAAGATAAGGTAACATAAAGTTTCTTCCAAACACAAGTAGCTGGTTAGTACTTTGGTTTGGTAACGTTCCCAGGAACAGATCACAAGCTTCCCAACAAGGGTTTGGAATCCAATTTTACGATCCCAGAACAGGGAGTGTCCAGGACGTCACTCTTGAGCAGCGGAAGACGTGCACCTCTGAAACACAGGCTGAATGACAATGCTACTAGGAGGACTTGCTGGGTAACGTCTGACAGATGTCGCTTCTAATTCTGTGCTTTCCAGTTTCTAACCTCAAAGGTGTTAGTAAGAAAAATTCCTTCTAAAGAGATTTCAGTGATCCTTCAGACATAAGGAGACACTAACAAAATATGGAATGGCAGCTACAGATAAAAAAAAAAAGTTTTAAACACATGATCAGAAGAAATATACAAAGGATAGCGACTAAGAAACTGTTTGCAAAGAGGGTAGCCCAAATCATCAAGGGTTTTTACTAAATAATGGGGAAACAAAAGTGAGTAAAATGATTTGCTACCTGTTAGGCTGAGCGAGGTCTAAACTTTACAAGAGAGTGGAAGGGATGGATTGACGCTTTTTTGGAGCAGAGAATCCCACTTCCCACCCTCTTCCCCATGCTTAGAATGTGACAGGCAATCAAGAAATATTGATCGAGTGAATGCAATCAGTTAACACCTCAAATAAGGTGAAGGAAAAGAAGATGCTTTTTAAGAAATATAACATAAATTGACACATAGTGGATTAGAATCTGACTTCTCATTCCTTATATGAAACCTGCTTTTAAGAATGCAGAAAGTATGCAAATTAATTACTTTTAGCACACCACTGGTTACTCTGTTGGTAGGCTAACCATGATAATAATTAATACTTTTACAGACCTTATAATGTGCCACACACAGTTCTCATAGCTTCACCCATTCAATTATTCACTCTTCCAAATAATTCTCTGGGACAGACATTGTAAGCATCTGCATGTTACAGGAGAGGAGAGTGAAGCGCAAAGAGGTCCACTAAATTGCCTAAAGTTGCAGAGCTGTGACTAAAAGCCAGGCAGTCTGTTTCTAGAGTCCACGGTCTTAAACTCTTACTATGCCACACACGTAAAGAAAACAACAGCATAAAAAACAGGCAAAAAGCATCGCTTTCCTGTTCTTACTCATAACGAGCATGTCATAATTTCACAAATCTAGGGAAAAATTGAACTTTTTTATGCTGCCAATACAGTATAAGGCTGTCCTTTGGCCAACTCAGAGCAAAACAAGATGAATGGTTTGTTTTTTTTTCAATACAGGGGAAGGGCTAAAGATCTTTTTGTTTTTTTATTACTGTCTGTGACTCCTTTTGCTTCTTTTCATGTCTTTCCAGCAGTCTTTCCCAAACTCTTCTAAAAGGAATTACAGCAAAAATGTGTGCATTGTATCCTCAGCCCTAATTCACAGACACCGTTTTGAACAGCAGCTGCTTCTTTGAAAGCGGCCGCTATAAACACATGTTGCGTTAACTCTGGCAACCTGTGGTACTTCAGAAGTTCAACTGAGATGCTTGGTCCCTTCTCCCTCTCAGCCTACCTGGTCTCTGGGGAACTGCTGACACATTCAGAGTGCCTAACAAAAGAGAATATCATATGGAAATATGATGTTTAAAGGAAATAGCTTCATTTTTTATGTTTAACCCTTATAAAATTAAGAAAACCCTGAGAGTCTTCCTAAAATAGCTACAACGGTAGGTGTGTCTAACAAAATTTCTCTTTTCATTATTGCTACCTATGTCCTTAAAGCCACCATCAATTCCCACAGAAATTCAAGTAGGCAGCTCTCTAGACAGAATCACTGAATGTATAGCCAATGCCTACGTCAGAACCCTGTAAATCTGTGCACCAGCGAAGTATAATCTGAAGAACGGACTAGGAGTTATTACGGATAGAGATGGTAATTCAACAATGAATAATTACAAAAGGTTACCTACCAGGAATCTTTACATCTTACAACTGTCTTCCAAGATAGCATTATCTCCATCTTAGAGATAAGACTGAGGTCAGCTGTGTTAAGTGACTTACCCACAGACACACAGCATCACAGCCTGGCTTTGAACCCACTCATGTCTGTCTTTTTGCAAAGCTGATGGCACTGTATTACGTAAAACCTATAGCAGTAAGCCACTCAGACATTTTATTCATACATACAAATACATATGATTACATAATGAAAAAAATTTTAAGTGAAAATATCATTGGACTATGGGTATGTTCTTTGGGGCTTACTTCACTCCTGTAGCAAACAAAGGATGAGGAATTCACTTTTAATGAGCTCTTGAAGTCTCCAGCTCCGCACACTGCATATACTCTGTCCCATTCACGCCTCCCACAATGGTGTGGGGCAGACTGCAGTACCTGACTTTACAGCCAGAGACTTAAAGCTTAGGAAGAAAATTAAACAACTTGCTCATAGTTACACAAACAGCAATTAATCAGGCTTGTATTTATACAGAAACAAATAATTTAAAGAGAAAATGCAGTCTACTGAGATAAGCATATCTATCTACAGAACATATCTATACTCAACATTGTATTACACCAATTTCCTGCTTCCTTATTAGGTGTTTGATTTTATCTGCCTAGATGATACAAGCTCCTGAAGACAACAGGAACCTTTGTTTTTAAAAACTTCATGTACGGGGCGCCTGGGTGGCTCAGTCAGTCAAGCATCTGACTTCCGCTCAGGCAATGATCTCGGGGTCCTGGGATGGAGACCCACATTGGGCCCCTTGCCAGCTGGGAGTCTGTTTCTCCTTCTCCCTCTGCTCCCTGCTCATGCTCTCTGTCACTCAAATAAATCAATCTTAAAAAAACAAAAACAAACAAAAAGCTTTATATATACCACATGGCACTTACTATGGTAACATGCAAGTAGTAAACTCCTGATAAGCATGTGTCAAATAGTGGATGACTATGCAAGTCTGACCCAGAGATAAGCAAAATTCACCACAGAACTTAAGTGGTGAGTATCTAATATGCTAATTAAGTGTGAAGTACAAACAGCTAACCTCTGCGGAGATCTCTAGCTCTCACAAATTTACTTAAGTAGGGAAACTGTTTATCTCTTTTGTAAAAGGGCAAGATTCTACAACTTAGTAAACTAATACACCAAAACATCAAGTTGAGGGGAAAAAAAAAATCTAAGAATTCCATAAAAAGACTCCATCTGAATAATTTAAAAATCAAGTATTAGACTCATCCCAGTTTACAAAAGATAATTCCTGAATTACCACCTTCCTATATAAAATTATTAGCATAAAACTATACTAGATCCAGACAATTTCTTTTTCAGAGATTATAATAATAAAAAACCTGATGCAAATGACTGTTTTGGGAAGATTGTTTTCTAAAATAACTGAATTAAGAAGTTGATAAAAACTCCAGGGGTGCCTGGGTGGCTCAGAGGGTTGAGCCTCTGCCTTTGGCTGGGGTCATGATCTCAGGGTCCTTGGATAGAGCCCTGGGTCAGGCTCTCTGCTCAGCGAGGAGCCTGCTTTCCCCCCCAAACCCCCTTCACCCTCAAATAAATGATCTTTAAAAAAAGCAAACAAAACAAAACTCCAAAACTCTAAGTAAACATCTTATAGGAAAATATGTCTGTATTGCTGCTGGTATAAATTAACAAGTAATGAAGCATACAAGAGAATTTTTAAAAGGGATATTTCTCACATTATTTACAAGTCTACTTAATACCTATAATTTATTCTTATCTGGGTACTTCAGAATATTAGAACAAAAACTATACTTGTCCCACTCAAGACAAGAAACAGTTTCCAACACAACTCATAGATGGTCTTTAAAAAAAAAAAAAGCTAATCCTGGTATTATTTAAATGGTTAAACTCAACCTGTTCATTCAAACTTTAGAATCTCAACTCTTTAATAAAATTATGAATAGATTCAGTGAAATAAAAATCTCATGTGTTTTTATTCATAAGCACAGATTAAAAACACATAATGATGTCTACAGATCATGTAAAATCAAAGATAAATCCATATGACTATAAATAGTGCACATATTAATATTTCTGACTCACTAGTGAAATATTAGGTTACTTACCACCAGGAACAACCTTTATCTTACTCAATACCTTTATATAACTGACATCAGATAATTAAACTAGACTCTTTAAAAAGCTGAGAAGCTTATCTTCAGTAAAACAATTAGGCTACATAAAATATGCCTCTGACTGTTTTCTCTTAGCCCCTAATGTGATACCACCCAAGTAGATAAGCATACTTTTTTTAAATTACTGAGATATAATTCATAGGCCATAAAACTCACCATTTGAAAGTACACAATTCAGTGGTTTTAGTACACTGACAAGGTTGTGCAAAATCACCACTACTATAGAATATTTTCATTGCCCAAAATAGAAATCCCAAACCCCTTAGTTATCACTTCTCATTGAAGCCCCAGCCAACCTCAGACCTACTGCCTGCCTCTACTTACTAGCCTGTTCTGAACATTCACTCTAAATGGCATCCTACAACATGAAGCCCTTTTGTGCCTGGTTTCTTTCCATCTAGCATAATATTTTCATGGTTCATACATGTTGAACCCCTTAGTATTTCATTCCTTTTGATAACTGAAAAACAGTCTATTGTATTGATATGCTACATTTAATTTTTTTTTTAAGATTTTACTTATTTATTTGACAGACAGAGATCACAAGTAGGCAGAGAGGCAGGCAGAGAGAGAGGAAGGGAAGGAGGCTCCCTGGTGAGCAGAGAACCTGATGGGGGGCTTGATCCCAGGACCCTGGGATCATGACTTGAGCCGAAGGCAGAGGCTTTAACCTACTGAGCCACCCAGTGCCCCTATATGCTACATTTAATTTATCCACTCACCAGGTGATGAATGTTTGGGTTATTTCCATTTTTTTGTACTATAAATAATAATGCTATGAACATTTGTATACAAGTTTGTATGAGTATCTGTTTTTAATTCCCTTGGGTATGTACTGGGAATGTCTATGCTATGCCTATGGTAACCTGATGTTTCACTTTTTGAGGAATTGCCAAACTGCTTTCCATTACAAGTGAACCATTTTACACTGCCTCCAGCAGGCTGTAAGGGTTCCAATTTCTCCACATCCCCACCATCACTATCTTCTGGGTTTTTTTGTTTGTTTTTAATTTTAGCCAACCTGTTGGAGAAATGGTTACCTCATGGTGGTTCTGATCTACATTTCTCTAATGACTGATGATACTGAACATCTTGTCCTGTGCTCAATGGTCATTTGTATATCTTATTTGGAAAAATATCTATTTAAATCTTCTACCCATTTTTTAAGTTTATTATCTTTTTATGATCTAGCCATAAGCATTCTGTAAGCATTCTGGATATTAGACCCTTATCAGGTATACGATTTACAAATATTTTCTCCCATTCTGTAGGCTGCCATTACATTTTGGGGATAGTATCCCTTGACACCTAACAGTTTTAAATTCTGATGAAGCCCAATTTATCTTTTTCTTTTGTATCTGTGCTTTTGGTATCATTTCTAAGAAATCACTCCCAAATCTAATATCTATAAGATTTTCCCCCTATGTTTTCTTCTAGAAGTTTTATAGTTTTAGCTAATCCTTTTCTCAAACTAATTTTTGAATATAGATAAAATAAGGGTCCAATGTCATTCTTTGGTATGTAGATTATCAGCTGCCCAGCACCATTCCTTGAAAAGACTATTCTTCCCCTTGAATGATCCTGACAACCCTGTTAAAAATCAACTGACCATAGATTTATGGCTTTATTTCTGGACTCTAATTTCCATTCCACTGATCTACAGGTGTAGCTTAATGCTAGTACCAAGTGTTTTTATTTTTTTATTTTTATTTTTTTTAATATTTTATTTATTTGACAGAGAGAAATCACAACTAGGCAGAGAGGCAGGCAGAGAGAGAGGAGGAAGCAGGCTCCCTGCGGAGCAGAGAGCCCGATATGGGGCTCGATCCCAGGACCCCGGGATCATGACCTGAGCTGAAGGCAGAGGCTTTAACCCACTGAGCCACCTAGGCGCCCCCCCAAGTGTTTTTAATTACTATAGCTTTGCAATAACTTTTCAGGTCAGGAAGTTTTAAGTCCTCCCCTTTTTTCTTCCTGTTCAAGACTGTTTTGGCTACTCTGAGTTCCTTGCACTTCGACATGACATTTAGGGTCAGCTTGTTATTTTCTGAGAAAAAGGAACCTATAATTTTCATGAGGACTGCACTGAATCTGTAGACCAACTGAGAAGTATCGCCATCGTAATGATGGCATCTTAATGATTAGGTCTTCCAATCCATGAACATAGGGATATTTTTCCATTTATTTAGGTATACTTTAATTTCCTCAACAATATTTTGTTTTTAACATACAAGTCTTATATCATTATCATTATGATCTGATCGCTCTATCATTACGATCTGACACTTAAGGAGGGGCTAATACATAAGCTTTCATTTAAAATGTCAATAAAACCAAATTTTTTATTTAAAGAATAATCTATAAACTATCCTTAATGATAAGTTAGTCCTAAGAGTTTCAGAGTTGGAAAACCTCCGTTTAACATTTCTGTAAATAGGGGCGCCTGGGTGGCTCAGTGGATTAAGCCGCTGCCTTCGGCTCAGGTCATGATCTCAGGGTCCTGGGATCGAGCCCCGCATCGGGCTCTCTGCTCCGCAGGGAGCCTGCTTCCTCCTCTCTCTCTGCCTACTTGTGATCTCTGTCTGTCAAATAAATAAATAAAATCTTTAAAAAAAAAAAAAAACATTTCTGTAAATAGACACTGAGAAGCCAGCACTAGGAAAGATACATAGAACACTGTGCCCATCCTGGCAGATTTACAGAAAAGGTATACATGTGTGTGTACATGCACGTATGTGACAGATGAAAGGACAGAGAGATGGACAGACATTAAAAAAAAAAAAAAAGACCCAACACTGTGCCATTAACACTTACTGTCTTTTAATTTATGGTTGGAGAAACCAAAGCCCCAAATCACTATGCCATTTAAATAAAGTAACATAGTTAATTAGTGCATGAGCTGAACAAAAATTTGCATTGAGACTTAAAGAGGACACTTTAACACAATATGAGTGTTATCCTCTGGCTCGGTTTCCTAGTTACTGTTCATCAGAGATTTTTATCATTTAGTAGATATTAATATTTTCAAGTATAGTGCTAAGCTGCTAGAGAAACAATGAAAAACAGGACAGAAATCAGAAAGCCTGTCCTCATGTGTCCTCTTTGCCTTTCTTTCTTGTCAGTAAGAGGTAATTCTGATGTGGAAAATACTACCTTTCAAAAGTTGCTCCTAGTTTTGTTGTAAATACCCCCAATCCTTCTATCTCATAGAGTCTCTCATAAGAGCAAGTCATGAACATCAAGATCTTTTCAATAATGAGGTTTCTGGCCAGTGTCTCTGGGCAACTTCCTGTTTCAAAGGTTAGCAGGCAGAGCTGCTAGGTACCAATTTGCCCTTAGAATAAAATAAAAGGCAACCATAGTTCTGAGTTCCATATCACCTAGGATTCTATTTCTTCTACTACTACTGGCACAGAATTTTACCTGTCAGCACCTGTTTGGAGAATTACCACTTCCCAATCCTCTGGCCATGTTGTTTAGAATGGGTATGACTAATACAGCACCATAAACCCTTATTACACATACTGGTTCAGGGTGGGCACATAAAGCAGACAGGCTCGTAAGAGCCTTCTCTGAAACTCTGTTGGGAGGTATCAGGAATGGAGTACTGCAGAGCTGTTAGTGTTACTGAGTCGTAAAATTTAAGGCAAAACTAGACATCTAATAGCCACTTTTGGTAACATACAGGGAGAGCCAAGCTGACAATAAAGCCTACATATTCACACACACAGACCACAAGGAAGCTTATGTAACTTACATAAGCTACCCTGTCCTTCATTTTTAACTTCAAGCTACATTGAGCTGTGTTTCCAAAATATAATCCAACAGTGTCCTGATTAATGCATAGTCTCCAAAAATTAAATTCCTCATTCGAATAACTAGTGAGCTTCAGGCACTTTACCTAGGCTCTGGTTATGATAAGGTGAATAATAATTTAAATAATATAGACCAAAAAAATAGTATATACCATTTCCTAATAAAATACATTTTAAAGAAAATCTTGAAGCATGGAAATACTATTTTTCATATGCAGAAATCTTAAAATCCATTGAAATACAGGGAGATGAATGATTAAAAATATGCACCTAAATCAAAACAGGCTTGAGTTCTGACTTGTTGCCACTTAGCAGGCAGGGAGACCATGTTTTCTCGGTCTCATTTTTCTTATCTCCCACAGTGGACTAATAACAACAGTAACTACTTCAGAGGATTGTTGTAGGATTGAGAGATATAATAATACCATGTAAAAATCTACGCATAAAGTAAATGTAAATGCTCCTGAAATGATCGTTCTTTTTTATTGATTCCAAATAAACTGCTGATGGATAAATTAAAATTATTTTTTAAATGATTGCTTTTCAAGCCTCCTCTTCAAAAGCTTCAAAAACTTCATGTAAGAAGTTACATGACATTGTTCTCCCTTTGCTGCCAAAAATGTCATCTGCATAGGTAACTGGACTCATATTTTAAAACACACTTTTCAAAAAACACTACAGAGTTGAACGAACCTTTAAAACAAGAATAAATGAAACAAGATGGGATTGGGAGGGAGACAAACCATAAATGACTCTTAATCTCACAAAACAAACTGGGGGTTGCTGGGGGGAGGTGGGATTGGGAGAGGGGGAGCGGGCTATGGACATTGGGGAGGGGAGGCGAACCATAAGAGACTATGGACTCTGAAAAACAACCTGAGGGTTTTGAAGGGTCAGGGGTGGGAGGTTGGGGGAACAGGTGGTGGGTAATGGGGAGGGCACGTTTTGCATGGAGCACTGGGTGTTGTGCAAAAAGAATGAATACTGTTACGCTGAAAAAATAAATAAAATGGAAAAAAAAATAAATAAAAAGTCAAAAAAAAAAAAAACAAAAAACAAGACTATTAAGCAAGAAATAGAAAAATCTACAGATTACATAAATGATGCCGAGTGTATTTCAGTAATTCTTACAAAAGGACTAGAAAGACTGTTAGTAAGCTATTTCAAAAAGCAAAATTAAAACATTTTTCACAGAATATTTCTGGAAAAATATGAATTTCTAATGACTTTCTGAGGCAGATACATCTAAATATACAGCAGCTAATGAGAACACCACAAACAAAACAAAACACCAATCTTCACATCTAAGGTTCCAACTACAACTCTATGGTCGAGGCTGCCATTTGTTTTAAGACTACCAAAGCTCCTGTAGCCAAAGCCCGTGACACACGTTTGGATTTCATAAGGCTCATCTTTCTTAATGGAAGATTTTACTACATTTGAGGTGTGTGCACACCTGCAATATGGGCGCACTCTGAATTATAATCTATTCCCCATAATTATCAATAAAAACCTACTCATTCTTAAGTGGTATTTCCCAGAGTTAGACATTAGCGAGGGTTTGCTTGAAAATAAATCACGTATTTTATAGCTTTCATATTGGAAATTCCATTGTACTCATAAACGCTGTACTTCAAAATTCAGCTATTATTTTTTATTTTTATTTTTTAGAGATTTCATTATTTATTTGACAGAGAGAGAGTAGGTACATGGGGGCAGGAGCAGTGGAAGAGGGAGATGCAGACTCTGTGCTGAGCAGGGAGCCTGATGCAGGGCTTGATCCCAGGACCTGAGCCAAAATCAAGAATCAGGTGTTAACTGACTGAGCCACCCACGTGCCCCCAAAATTAAGTTTTTAAATTGGGCCCAACATGTTAGAGACCAAAAGAAAATAATAACTGCTGACACACAAATAAATTCCAAATAGTCTCGATAAAATCCACAAAGACTATGAATATACCCATCTGCCCTTGGAAAGTGGGTCATTCAGCGGTAATCATTATGCACTGAATTACATCTCCTCCTCATCAACCACTTGGTGGGGTCCCCTGGCTTCAGGATGACTGAATCCCACACAAGGAAGCTTTCTCCTGCGGCAGGCACTCCATTTCCTCCTCCAAATCTCAGGGATCAAAGGTCAGATATCAACATCCACTCTTTCCACAGGAGTAGAAAGGCAGCCAGACACGGATGGACCTAGTGGTTAGGTTAGGCAGGACTGTATCTGGTGGTGGGAATGCAAAGATAAGTAGTACTGTCATTCGTGGGACAGGAGCATGAAAATCCAATGGACAGTGATGCAAAGCTGCACTGCCCAGGTGCCAGGAGCACAAAGCAGGAAGGAGCCCCGCTCTGTGCCCTCAGAGATAAGAGAGTTCTGAGGAAGGCTGGAGGGCGGGTCTTGTTTGCCTGCTCTGTGAAAAGCCACGTTTGTTCCCTCTTCCTTGAGCAGTTTCTCCTTAGTGAACCTGCTACCTACTGCAACAACCCGAATAAAATCATCTCCCTACTTGTTCAATGCATTTTGTCTCCCACGAAAGGTATCATCTTGCTTTGCCTATTGTCCAAGGAAAAGGAGCAACAATCTCCCTTTGTTCACATGTGAACAAACACATATCTTGCGGGGGCAGGTCCAACCGTTTTGACAGGGCAGCTGCCACAGTGTGAGATGACACCCGCTCTCACCACTGAACCCGGCTTCTACTGCCCCATCTGAGCAAAGGTGATTCCCTCTGTTGTGATGGACCCGTGAGGCTGTGCCCCAGGCTTTAAGAAAGCGGTATGCTCTGAGCAGTGGTCTCATGAAAGCTCCTGCTTCCGTCACCCGGAGGCTTTCCTGCAACACTCCCAAAAGGTTCCTTCAGTGACAACACACCACGTGCACACTTACACACCTGCCAGACACATTTACACAATGCACTATCAACACAGAAATCAAAGGGGACACACCCACGAGTGAACGCCAGGTTGAGGAGACTTCCGCGCAGATTTAAAATATAAATAGGGGCACCTGGGTGGCTCAGTGAGTTAAAGCCTCTGCCTTCAGCTCAGGTCATGATCCCAGGGTCCTGGGATCGAGCCCCGCATCGGGCTCTCTGCTCAGTGGGGAGCCTGCTTCCTCCTCTCTCTCTGCCTGCCTCTCTGCCTACTTGTGATTTCTGTCTGTCAAATAAATAAATAAAATCTTAATAAATAAATAAATAAATAAATAAATAAACAGTGTTCCAAATTGGTCCTAAGAGAAAAACAGAAGCAACTGATAAAACAGAACAATGGCTAAAGAAGGGGTCAGAGAACTGCAGCCCACAGGCCACATTTAATAGGCCTCCTATTTTTGTAAATAATAAAACCTAACAGGCATGAAAAAATAAGCTTTTGGGTTTTGCTGGCACAAAGCCATTCATTCCTTGACACACTGTCACTGCTTTCATGCTGTAAGGGCTGAGCTACAGAGCTGCAAGCCCCGAAGCCATGTGCTCACTATCCGGCCCTTTCTAGAAAAAGTTTGCCAACTCCTGGAATCAAGCATCAAAATTAATTCCTGTCTACTCAGAATAGAAAAGCCCCAAACCTATTCTGCTAAGAAGCAAAATCAGAATATCCCTATAACTACCTTCTCATTCGTTCTCTCAGATGAAACAACACTTTACCGCACTCTGTAGACGCCGTACTCTTGTGCAACACAATACAATACCAGCATCTACTGGACGTAGCAGGAAGAAACAGTTAAACGTTTCTATTTCGGTCTTTTTTTCTTTTTTTTTTTAAATAAGGGGGGGGCTTAAAGGTAAACAATGAACTGTGTTAAATTTGCTAATGGAGAATCGTATCAAAAGGCTTTCTTAGCACATAGAAAATCCCTATTATGCTACTAGTTCTCAAATTTAATACATTTTCTTTATGAGGCAATTTTTACATTTTTCTTTGCAGAGTTTGCTGGTTGGATTAAATAGCCACGCTCAGGAACTGCTGAGTCCACTGCCCTCTCAGTTCCAACCCATGTAATCTCCCTGCCTGGGGAGTCAGGAGGCATGGTCACTTGGGGTGCTTTGCTCCCCCAGGATGACGGAGTGTTGGCTCTAGCAAAATGAACTGGAAAGATCACCTTAAACCAGATTGCCAAGGAACTTATGACAAGTTAAGGAACTTCTTTCTGAGAAGGAGAGGGACTGATCCTGTATGTTGGGGTAGTAACTCTGGAGGCCAGAGATTACAGAGATGAGAGGGAAGATACCAGAACATGGGCAGTGTGGAAGGCACCATTACCCAGACAAAAGGGTGACCACCACAGAGCTAACCCAGGCAATGACAGTGAGAGTGGGGAAGAGAAACTACACTCTTCCTAAGGTGGAAGCAACTGAACTAAATTAGTCAATTGACTTTGAAGGTTTGCCTTCTTGTTATTTCTATTTTATAGCTGTTTTGTATTCTTTCCTTTTAAAAAGGAAATTTCTTAAGGAAATCGGATAGGTCCAAAGCTCCCTATGAACATAGACCATGCTGCCCTATGTCTTTTTCAGTTTCTACATCTTAAAGTGCAGGGAGAGGCAGCATGAGACGCAGAGTTGGCCCTCTGGAGGGAGGACAGATGGGAGAGGCCGCGGACTGGGGCTCAGATCCTGCTTCTCTCACTGCCTAGCTGTTCAGCCTTGCTAGCAGTCCATTTTCTCAGCACAATATGGATTATAATGTGTAATTTTTTTTTAACAATCAGAAAGACCAAGAGACAGAATATATGTTTGCACACAGGCATCCACTTACAAAAACAGACATTCAGTAAGAGGAATTGTTACTAGTATTTTTGCACTAGTATTATTCAAATATGAATAATCAATGTTCAGACAATCTAAAAAAGGTCTTTGCTTTTATAGAAAGTTGGTTTGTAAAGTCTCTGTCCACTCCCACCCTTTAGGCAAGAGCAGTTACTGGATTCAGTTCTCTAAAAAAAAAAAAAAAAAAAAAAAAAAGATTTTTAAGCTTTATTTTATTCTAAAAGATGTGCAACAGGAGTTATTTTCAAGAAAATATCTTAAAAAGTTCGGGGAGGAAAAAAAGTATACTGAAAATGTGAGACACTTACATAGCAGTTTCCTGTGGTTCTAGCTTCATAAACCTAGCAATTTTCTCCTCAATCTATCTTGCCAAGTATACATCTCCTTACTGAAGGTTACTATGCTTCAAGCAACACAGACACTGCAAAGTTAACTAAAATGCACATCTGTGTGCAGTGTTTGGTAAGGTACTGATTAAAAACACTGCTCGGTGGGTAGACCAGAGGAGTCAGAAGGCCTAAGGTAGAGTGGCAAAGGAAGGAGAGAAATAATGTTATTTGACCACTTTATCTCCCAAACAGAAGGTGAATTTAAAATATTTTAAAAAGGTAAGAGTGATTCCTTTGGTTTAAGATTGATTTATTAGACAGAGAGAGAGAGAGAAAGAGAGAGAGAGAGAAATAGAGAGAGAGCAAGCATGAGTTGGAGCAGGGGGAGGGGCAGAGGGAGAAGAGAGAATCTCAAGCAGATTTCCCAGTGAGCAAGGGGCCTGACTTGGGGCTTGAACTCACAACCCTGAGATCAGGGCCTAGGCTGAAACCACCAAGAGTCGGATGGATGCTTAACCCAGGCACCCCTTCCTTTAGTTTTTGAGAAGCATACTACAAGAACTCTCCTGACATGTGTAAACAGGCAGGTTTCTTTAGATAGCACATGACATGGCTATTAATATTCTGATTCTAGAGCCCATCAATGGAACTGTCCCATCACCACTAAAAAGTCCCAACATTTTTTTTTTTCTCATTTTATTTTTTTCAGCGTAACAGTATTCATTCTTTTTGCACAACACCCAGTGCTCCATGCAAAACGTGCCCTCTCCATTACCCACCACCTGTTCCCCCAACCTCCCACCCCTGACCCTTCAAAACCCTCAGGTTGCCCCAACTTCCCACCCCTGACCCTTCAAAACCCTCAGGTTGTTTTTCAGAGTCCATAGTCTCTTATGGTTCGCTTCCCCTCCCCAATGTCCATAGCCCGCTCCCCCTCCCCCAATCCCACCTCCCCGCAGCAACCCCCAGTTTGTTTTGTGAGATTAAGAGTCATTTATGGTTTGTCTCCCTCCCAATCCCATCTTGTTTCATTTATTCTTCTCCTATCTCCTACCCCCCCATATTGCTTCTCCATGTCCTCATATCAGGGAGATCATATGATAGTTGTCTTTCTCCGATTGACTTATTTCACTAAGCATGATACGCTCTAGTTCCATCCACGTCGTCGCAAATGGCAAGATTTCATTTCTTTTGATGGCTGCATAGTATTCCATTGTGTATATATACCACATCTTCTTGATCCATTCATCTGTTGATGGACCTCTAGGTTCTTTCCATAGTCTGGCTATTGTAGACATTGCTGCTATAAACATTCGGGTACACGTGCCCCTTCGGATCACTATGTTTGTATCTTTAGGGTAAATACCCAGTAGTGCAATTGCTGGGTCATAGGGTAGTTCTATTTTCAACATTTTGAGGAACCTCCATGCTGTTTTCCAGAGTGGTTGCACCAGCTTGCATTCCCACCAACAGTGGAGGAGGGTTCCCCTTTCTCCACATCCTCTCCAGCATCTGTCATTTCCTGACTTGTTAATTTTAGCCATTCTGACTGGTGTGAGGTGATATCTCATTGTGGTTTTGATTTGTATTTCCCTGATGCCGAGTGACGTGGAGCACTTTTTCATGTGTCTGTTGGCCATCTGGATGTCTTCTTTGCAGAAATGTCTGTTCATGTCCTCTGCCCATTTCTTGATTGGATTGTTTGTTCTTTGGGTGTTGAGTTTGCTAAGTTCCTTATAGATTTTGGATACTAGCCCTTTATCTGATATGTCGTTTGCAAATATCTTCTCCCATTCTGTCAGTTGTCTTTTGGTTTTGTTAACTGTTTCCTTTGCTGTGCAAAAGCTTTTGATCTTGATGAAATCCCAACAGTTCATTTTTGCCCTTGCTTCCCTTGCCTTTGCCGTTGTTCCTAGGAAGATGTTGCTACGGCTGAGGTCGAAGAGGTTGCTGCCTGCATTCTCCTCAAGGATTTGGATGGATTCCTTTCTCACATTGAGGTCCTTCATCCATTTGGAGTCTATTTTCGTGTGTGGTGTAAGGAAGTGGTCTAATTTCATTTTTCTGCATGTGGCTGTCCAATTTTCCCAGCACCATTTATTGAAGAGGCTGTCTTTTTTCCATTGGACATTCTTTCCTGCTTTGTCGAAGATTAGTTGACCATAGAGTTGAGGGTCGATTTCTGGGCTCTCTATTCTGTTCCACTGATCTATGTGTCTGTTTTTGTGCCAGTACCATGCTGTCTTGATGATGACAGCTTTGTAATAGAGCTTGAAGTCCGGAATTGTAATGCCACCAACTTTGGCTTTGTTCTTCAATATTCCTTTGGCTATTCGAGGTCTTTTCTGGTTCCATATAAATTTTAGGATTATTTGTTCCATTTCTTTGAAAAAAATGGATGGTATTTTGATAGGGATTGCATTAAATGTGTAGATTGCTTTAGGTAGCATAGACATTTTCACAATATTTATTCTTCCAATCCAGGAGCATGGAACATTTTTCCATTTTTTTGTGTCTTCCTCAATTTCTTTCATGAGTACTTTATAATTTTCTGTGTATAGATTCTTAGTCTCTTTGGTTAGGTTTATTCCTAGGTATCTTATAGTTTTGGGTACAATTGTAAATGGGATTGACTCCTTAATTTCTCTTTCTTCTGTCTTGTTGTTGGTGTACAGAAATGCAACTGATTTCTGTGCATTGATTTTATATCCTGACACTTTACTGAATTCCTGAACAAGTTCTAGCAGTTTGGGAGTGGAGTCTTTTGGGTTTTCCACATATAGTATCATATCATCTGCGAAGAGTGATAGTTTGACTTCTTCTTTACCAATTTGGATGCCTTTAATTTCTTTTTGTTGTCTGATTGCTGAGGCTAGGACTTCTAGTACTATGTTGAATAGCAGTGGTGATAATGGACATCCCTGCCGTGTTCCTGACCTTAACGGAAAAGCTTTCAGTTTTTCTCCATTGAGAATGATATTTGCGGTGGGTTTTTCATAGATGGCTTTGATAATATTGAGGTATGTGCCCTCTATCCCTACACTTTGAAGAGTTTTGATCAGGAAGGGATGCTGTACTTTGTCAAATGCTTTTTCAGCATCTATGGAGAGTATCATATGGTTCTTGTTCTTTCTTTTATTAATGTGTTCTATCACATTGATTGATTTGCGGATGTTGAACCAACCCTGCAGCCCTGGAATAAATCCCACTTGATCGTGGTGAATAATCCTTTTAATGGACTGTTGAATCCTATTGGCTAGTATTTTGGCGAGAATTTTTGCATCTGTGTTCATCAAGGATATTGGTCTGTAGTTCTCTTTTTTGGTGGGATCCTTGTCTGGTTTTGGGATCAAGGTGATGCTGGCCTCATAAAATGAGTTTGGAAGTTTTCCTTCCATTTCTATTTTTTGGAACAGTTTCAGGAGAATAGGAATGAGTTCTTCTTTAAATGTTTGGTAGAATTCCCCTGGGAAGCCGTCTGGCCCTGGGCTTTTGTTTGTTTGGAGATTTTTGATGACTGTTTCAATCTCCTTACTGGTTATGGGCCTGTTCAGGTTTTCTATTTCTTCCTGGTTCAGTTGTGGTAGTTTATATGTCTCTAGGAATGCATCCATTTCTTCCAGATTGTCCAATTTGTTGGCGTAAAGTTGCTCATAGTATGTTCTTATAATTGTCTGTATTTCTTTGGTGTTAGTTGTGATCTCTCCTCTTTCATTCATGATTTTATTGATTTGGGTCCTTTCTCTTTTCTTTTTGATGAGTCTGGCCAGGGGTTTATCAATCTTATTGATTCTTTCAAAGAACCAGCTCCTAGTTTCATTGATTTTTTCTATTGTTTTTTTGGTTTCTATTTCATTGATTTCTGCTCTGATCTTTATGATTTCTCTTCTCCTGCTGGGTTTAGGGTTTCTTTCTTGTTCTTTCTCCAGCTCCTTTACGTGTAGGGTTAGGTTGTGTACTTGAGACCTTTCTTGTTTCTTGAGAAAGGCTTGTACCGCTATATATTTTCCTCTCAGGACTGCCTTTGCTGTGTCCCACAGATTTTGAACTGTTGTGTTTTCATTATCATTTGTTTCCATGAATTTTTTCAATTCTTCTTTAATTTCCTGGTTAACCCATTCATTCTTTAGAAGGATGCTGTTTAGTCTCCATGTATTTGGGTTCTTTCCAGCTTTCCTCTTGTGATTGAGTTCTAGCTTCAGAGCATTGTGGTCTGAAAATATGCAGGGAATGATCCTAATCTTTTGATACCGGTTGAGACCTGATTTGTGACCCAGGATGTGATCTATTCTGGAGAAGGTTCCATGTGCACTAGAGAAGAATGTGTATTCTGTTGCTTTGGGATGAAATGTTCTGAATATATCTGTGATGTCCATCTGGTCCAGTGTGTCATTTAAGGCCTTTATTTCCTTGTTGATCTTTTGCTTGGATGATCTGTCCATTTCAGTGAGGGGAGTGTTCAAGTCCCCTACTATTATTGTATTATTATTGATGTGTTTCTTTGATTTTGTTATTAATTGGTTGATATAGTTGGCTGCTCCCACGTTAGGGGCATAGATATTTAAAATGGTTAGATCTTCTTGTTGGACAGACCCTTTGAGTAGGATATAGTGTCCTTCCTCATCTCTTATTATAGTCTTTGGCTTAAAATCTAATTGATCTGATATAAGGATTGCCACTCCAGCTTTCTTCTGATGCCCATTAGCATGGTAAATTGTTTTCCACCCCCTCACTTTAAATCTGGAGGTGTCTTCGCGTCTAAAATGAGTTTCTTGTAGGCAACATACTGATGGGTTTTGTTTTTTTATCCATTCTGATACCCTGTGTCTTTTGATTGGGGCATTTAGCCCATTAACATTCAGGGTAACTATTGAGAGATATGAATTTAGTGTCATTATTAGCCTGTAAGGTGACTGTTACTGTATATTGTCTCTGTACCTTTCTGATCTACTACTTTTAGGCTCTCTCTTTGCTTAGAGGACCCCTTTCAATATTTCCTGGAGAGCTGGTTTGGTGTTTGCAAATTCTTTCAGTTTTTGTTTGTCCTGGAAGCTTTTGATCTCTCCTTCTATTTTCAATGATAGCCTAGCTGGATAGAGTATTCTTGGCTGCATGTTTTTCTCGTTGAGTGCTCTGAATATATCATGCCAGCTCTTTCTGGCCTGCCAGGTCTCTGTGGATAAGTCTGCCGCCAATCTAATATTTTTACCATTGTATGTTACAGACTTCTTTTCTCGGGCTGCTTTCAGGATTTTCTCTTTGTCACTAAGACTTGTAAATTTTACTATTAGGTGACGGGGTGTGGACCTATTCTTGTTGACTTTGAGGGGGGTTCTCTGCATCTCCTGGATTTTGATGCTTGTTCCCTTTGCCATATTAGGGAAATTCTCTCCAATGATTCTCTCCAATAGACCTTCTGCTCCCCTCTCTGTTTCTTCTTCTTCTGGAATCCCAATTATTCTAATGTTGTTTCGTCTTATGGTGTCACTTATCTCTCGAATTCTCCCCTCATGGTCCAGTAGCTGTTTGTCCCTCTTTTGCTCGGCTTCCTTATTCTCTGTCATTTGGTCTTCTATATCACTAATTCTTTCTTCTGCCTCATTGATCCTAGCAGTGAGAGCCTCCATTTTTGATTGCACCTCATTAATAGCTTTTTTGATTTCAACTTGGTTAGATTTTAGTTCTTTAATTTCTCCAGAAAGGGCTTTAATATCTCCAGAGAGGGTTTCTCTAATATCTTCCATGCCTTTTTCGAGCCCGGCTAGAATGTTCAGAATCGTCATTCTGAACTCTTGATCTGACATATTACCCATGTCTGTGTTGATTAGGTCCCTAGCCTTCGGTACTGTCTCTTGTTCTTTTGTTTGTGGTGATTTTTTCCGCCTTGTCATTTTGTCCAGATAAGAGGATATGAAGGAGCAAATAAACTACTAAAAGGGTGGCAAAGACCCCGGAAAAATGCACTGTAACCAAATGAGAAGAGACCCCAAATTGTGGGGGGGAGAAAGGGGATAAAACAGCTTCTGAAAAAAAAAGAAAAAAAAAAAAAGAAAGAAAAAAATTTAAAAAATAAAACAAATAAAAAAATACAAAAAAGAAAGAAAAAATATATATATTTAGATGAACTAGTCAAAAAATGTTAAAAAAGAAAAGGGTAAAAGTTTTAAAAAATTTAGCAGAAGAAGAAAAAAGAAAAAAGAAAAAAAAATTGAAAAAAGAAAAAAAAAATTGAAAAAAGAAAAAAAAATTGAAGTAGCCGCAAGACTAAAGAATCATGGGGAGAAAGCCATGAGTTCCGTGCTTTGCTTTCTCCTCCTCTGGAATTGCTCTGCTGTCTTAGGAATTGAATCTGCTTTCTCCTTGATAGATGAAATTCGTTCTGGCTGGATATTTTGTTGATCTTCTGGGGGAGGGGCCTGTTGTAGTGACTCTCAAGTGTCTTTGCCCGAGGCGGGATTGCACCGCCCTTACCGACGGCCGGACTAAGTAATCGGCTCGGGTTCGCTTTTGGGAGCTTCTGTTCCCTGAACGCTTTCCGTAGAGTTCCGGAGGACGGAAATGAAAATGGCGGCCTCCCAGTCTCCGGCCCGGAGGAGCCGAGAGCCTGGGGCCCCACTCCTCAGTGCGCCCCCAGAGGACAGCACCCAATCACTCCCGTATCCCCAGCCTCTAGCCGCGCTCCGAGCTCACCCAGCCCGCGACCAGTTCAAGGTAACCCCGAGCTGAGAGTTCAGTCCTCGGCTCTGTCTTGGCAGCCGGCTTCTCCGTTCTAATAGCTGCGAGCTCTCCGACACTCCGACACCCCCGATCCTTCTGTGACCCTGCGGGGCCTGGAGCCACGCTGGCCTCGCGTGGGCTTCACCCCGGTTTAGCCCCTGGAGCAATGTCCCTCAGTGGAACAGACTTTTAAAAGTCCTGATTTTGTGCTCCGTTCCTCCGCCGCTTGCCGCTTCCCGGGAGCCGGCCCCTCCCCCCGCGGTCTATCTTCCCGTCGTTTTAGATTCACTTCTCCGCCAGTCCTACCTTTCAGAAAGTGGTTGATTTTCTGTTTCTAGAGTTGCTGTTCTTCTCTTCACTCTCCCGTTGGATTTGTAGGTGTTTGCAATGTTTAGATAAGCTATCGAGCTGATCTCCTGCTACCTGATGTAGTCTCAGGCTGCTACTTCTCCGCCATCTTGACTCCTCCCTCCAAAGTCTCAACATTTTTAAAGAGAGCTCATATACCCTCCACTTTAAGATGGAAAAACTGGGCTTTCTTCAGGATCTTCCTCTCACCTTCTCCAAAGACGAGATAACTGTTAAAAGGCACAGCAATCTGCCTTATCTCAAGAAAAAAAAAAAAAAAAAAAAAAGTCCAAACTATGGTTTTATCTACAAAGCAGACTACCACCTCTGCTAAATGATGGATTCACTATTTAGCTGGAACTGAACTGCCTGGAAGCAGCAACAAAGGAACTACATTCTTTTTGAAATATCTACCTAGTTGGGTCTTTTACTCCTGCTTGACTGTATTAAATACAAAGCATTAAAAAACACGATGAACTTCACAATGTGTTGGGGGAGAAAGAAAACTCTGAGGCAGTCAAAATTCCTTTGGCACGGATTCTTTTTAAATGAAATATGTATTTAAGTACACCTTAATAAGAAAGCAGAAAAGATGAGCCTTCACGAATTACCTACCAACTTATGAGACAATCTGGATTTTCAATATAAATCAAGGAAAATGGCTTGAAAGCCCATACATAATCCAAAAAACGTTTCCTTCTTCTATAAGTAGGTTAAGTGGAAAAATCTTTGTGCTATTCTTTATCCCACGTAAAAGGTGAGTCAATGGCATTTTACTGTACAATCTAAGAACTATTCCAATTCTGCCTAAGATTTTAAAAGTCCTCTGGGGTTTAGAAAAATCAAAGACAACCTTTATTTAAAACTATGCTGAATTAAATAGTTTCTTTTAAATAAGTCATCATACTTAAAAAAATAAGTGTTACTAGAAACTGCATAGATGTATATTGTGTTTTAGTAGTCCAGCTTACAGCTTTTTAACTCAAGGACCGAGAATTAAAGCAGTTTTTTACCGGACCTTTTGTTTTAATCTGTTTACCACAGGAGATATGTGGAATAGCTTTGGGTGATTTTAGCAATTTTATAACCACGTTGAGAATATTAGATACAGAAATGTTTTCTCTGCCTATATTTATAAAACTGGGGGGTCGTCCTGCAGAGAAACAATTGATCAGTAACTATTTCATATTCATCCAGTAAATAATATGCTGGCATTACTTTGGGCATACCACCACATGAAGAAAATATAAGCAAAACTACCAGAAATACTGGGGAAAATGACTACTTTCCTCAAAGTGCAGCAGATGTCAACTGCATTCTACTGCAATGTGATTTTGCAGCAATCAGATTTCTAAAGAAACTTTTGGAAGGATTTCTATCAAGACATGATAAATATCTACCCTCTGTGACCTCTCTGCAGAATATGATTTGTTGAAATGGCCACAGACAATATCAACTCACAGGAAAAGAAATGACTTATGAGGAGATAAGACTTGATGACCTGATGGCAACATCAGGGCAGGAAAAAAGCGAGAAATGCAGCCCTCCCTTCCCATACACGACAGACGTGACCTCCAAGAGCTGGATGTAAATCAAAACAGGCTTTAAACGAACTCACACGAGGGTCTTGAATAAATTCCCCTCCCTACAATGTTCTTCGTTTTCAGTCTGGAGACTGAACTACCCGACAAAGGCAAAACAGGGAGCCACATCTGCCCGGTTACTGAGTTGATTAGCTGATAAAATAAAACAATGCAAATCTTGCTGGCATGAATATTTCTGCAAGATTGTATAATGTGCATCAGTCACCTGAAGGCTCCTGACAACAGCAACCAGTGGGCTTGAATCTAGTTTGTCGGAAGCATCTGATACTGCCTCTGGGTGCTACTTCTCACTTATGCAGATTAAGATTTACGTCACCAAAGGGCAAGACCAACATTCTTACTGATATTCTTCTGCTCAATAAATCTATTTTGGAAATATCTATGACCTCAGTGATCTAGATAATAACTCTAAAAAAATTATATATAATTCTTAAAAGACAAGATGCACAAAAATGCTATTTTCCTTTAAAAAAGGCCATGGTGCTTGGGTGGCTCAGTGAAGCGGCTGCCTTCAGCTCAGGTCATGGTTCCTGGGTCCTGGCATCAGTCCTGCATGGGCTCCTTGCTCAGCAGGGATCCTGCTTCTCCCTCTCCCTACTACTCTACCGACTTGTGTGCTCTCGTTCTCTGTCCAAAAAAAAAAAAAAAAAAAAAAAAAAAAATTTCTTTAAAAAAGAAAAGGCCATATACATTTTCAAGTTCCCTGGGCTGACCCCATGCTATAAACAGATTTGCAGGAGACTGTTCTCCCCTGCCCTGAGATGTGCCCTCAGTTTCTCCCTTGCTTTGCCGCTTTCACTCTACCTACTGTTACAACAAAGCTGGGCAAACAACGCCATTCTCCCAAAACGGCTTTTTCCTCTGGTGTTTTGTATTAGTTCTACAACAATATCTGCACGTCACTCTGGGGAGAGAAAGCCTTGTTTACCTTTTCCTCCCAATGATCCTGCCTTAACACCCCAGAGCAGAGCAGAGAAGGGAGCGGCTGGAATGGTGCCGAACATGGGAGGCTTTCTCTAAGCCCTGCCTACGGAGCTTCTGTGTGGGCCTGCGGGCACCAGCTCTGGCTGTCCTTTCACCTCACCCCAGGAATCTACTTCTTGCTCTTTGGTGCAGGATAAGAAATTGAAGACCTCAAGGGGAAAAAAAAATGTAACTATGTGTGGTGACGCATGTTAACGAGACTTACTGCCGTTTTCACTCTGCAGTTACACACATGCCAAACCACTGTCACACACCTCAAACTCATGTAATGTTGTGTGTCCACCATGTATCAATTAAGAAAAGAAAACTGAAGTCATTAGGGACTGCTTTCAAAGGAGGTGGTATAAAGCATTTGAATGCACAAATTTCATTTCTAGATTCTTCCCTAAGATGGCCTTCAGAGGAGTCCTGTCTCTTGTTGACTGATTTTACTTTTCCTGGGGTGAGACAATTACTGCTACAAATTCAAGCTCCTGACACAGCCTCTCTGCTCTTCTCTGGGCCTGGGACATCAAGAGATGACCACCTGCTTCCGTAATAGAGGTAGCTCCAACTCTTCCTACCCCGCCTCACAGATTTGCCCCAGAGAGGTGCTTCAAAGGCTCTGAGTTCAGTCTGTCAAACTGCGGGGTGCACATCCTAGGGACTATACACGAGAGTCATGGGACACTTTGAAAGTCAATGAATGAACACTAGTTATCCAGGAAATATGCATCTGAAGTAAACAAACATATTATAAAACAGAACACAAACTTTTATTAATCCCTAGGATAAAACATAAAAATTCAAATCAATGTTGGGCTTACTGCAGTTGCCTTCTGCTACAGAATCCAGGCCCCACAAGGCCTCTCTCCACTCACCGTTGAAGCTAAGTGGAAAAGTTTGAGAATCACTGCCTTAAGCAGTTACCTAGACCTCGCTTCAACTTCTAACTCTGCTGTACATGAATTCATGACACTAGTACACAATACACTAAAGTGACAATCTGTAAGAAATAAGCAACAAAACAATGGAAGTGATCATGTGTATTATTTTGTACTTAAATTTGGTTTTAGTCCTAGAAGTAGTAATTGTGTCCCTACTAATTCAAAGCTTAGGCTTGGCAACCTGGCATAAATAAAAATGAACAGTTCTTACTGCAAGGCCCGAAGAATCTGGCATGTGTGCACTTCATAACGATTATCAAAACTTGCAAGAAAAATTAATCTGGTCCACTTAGTGACACATGTAATTTTGGACCTGCTATTCCTTCTGCTTGGAACACTCCTGCCTTCAGCTCTCCACTTTGCAGGTTCTTTCTCAGCCTTGATGCTCACCTCTTCAGAGAAGCCTTTCCTAACCATCCCCACCATCCCCCTGCAGGCCCTCGATAAATGCTGTCCTCCTGTTTGTTTCCTTTCAAGCCATTACTACAATCTGTAGTTATCCAGGAATTCTTTCCTCTTCATCATCTGTGTGCTTCTCCCCAGCAGAATGGACCAGAATCTTGTCTTATTTTCTGCCACATCCCCAACTCTCTTGAGTGTCACTCAATAAATATTTTGGGATGAAGGCTGCTGCATCGTATTTAAAAATTAAAAACCAGACACTTCTCACAGATTTTTTAAACTCCAGAAAATTATCAGACTGTGGAGGTATTATAATCTGGCCCTCTTTTCTTATAAACCTAAAAAGAAACTGAGGTTTGGCAACTCCTAGAAAATCTTTTTAGGATTACAAACTAGGGGTGGAGCCTGGACGCATCTTCCATTTCCCTGGTCTCCCACGCCAGGGAACTTCTCCAAACCAAGCTGCTGTTACCTCCACTCTCACTTTATTAGTCCTGCAGGATGTATGAACAGTGTTAAATACAGGCGAAAACCATCTGTTGGCTTCGCTTCCCATCAACTGTCCTTTTTCCTTTTTTTGTCCACTCTCGTGGAGAAATCACATGCTGAGGAGGCTGACCTTTGTGCCACGTGCAGAAGAGATGGCACACAGTGATAATCCAATGCTGTTCCACAACATGGGCTCTGGCTGTGCGGCTGACGTGGCCACCATATTCGCTATAGAAAATCATAAAGCGTGTCTGAAGCCAAGAGAAGTCAATCCCATATGCACCGATCTCTCACACATTCAAAAAATAATTTAATTAACACATACTTCAGTAGCTATGCCTATTTTCCTCAAAGAAATCAAATTTAAACTCCAGGGACTAAAATTAAAAATGCCATAAAAAGCATGGAGCACTGGGTGTTGTGCAAAAAGAATGAATACTGTTACGCTGAAAAAATAAATAAAATGGAAAAAAAAAATTAAAAAAAAATGCCATAAAAAGAGAAGGGCCACATAAGCAAGTACCGTATCTGTCACAAGTTACAAATCCACTGGAAATGCCCAGAGAAGGACATGGGGACCGATGTGGAATCAGACCTATTTACTAAGCTCACAGGCAGGTAGCAGATAACTAAGCTGCCATGTCTGATGACAAAATATTTCTCCCCTAGAAGAAACAGGGGTCATGCACAACTTCTTTCCAACCTCCTGCAATATCTGGAGCTTTCTGCAGTGGCTAGGCCAAGGTTCCTCCTTCCAGGCAGCTTCACTCCACTGCCCAGAGTTCCCAGGCTTAAAATGGGGCTCAAACTTCACTTTGTCAAATGAACCCAGGCTACTCTCTAACCCTGCAACACAATGGCTGACTTGTCTTCCCTGGACCAGGACATTTTTATTATTTTGAAATTAGCTGTTTTTTCCTGTGTATTTGTCCACCTAGCCTATCATTTCTGAATGTAGAGTGACTGTGGGCCAGGACCCTGTCGGGGTGTTAAGACAAGCCCTACCACTCGTCTCTATTTTCCAGCTAAACTGACACAGAGTCTCGCTCCTGGACATCACAAGGCTGAAATAAAATTCACACGTGTGCAGAACAGGTTTTACCCTGATCAAGTTCCGCAATCATAAAAGTGAGGCCCTCCAATTACTTGCTATTTAACCCTGGCAAATCTGCCTTGTGAATTCATGCCATAATGCTAACAATTCTGCACTTTTGAAAAAGAACGTGAGATTAACTTTAAAATTAAGCACAATGATAGTACACAAATAATACAAATCGAGAAATGGGTAAACTGTAAATCCTATTAGTTGCAAAGTTTAAGGTATTTGCCCAAGCATGGGACAAATGTTATTAAGATTCAATGGGTAACACACTATTTTTTAAAAACATGGATATTGGGGAGGATATGTACTACAGTGAGTGCTGTGAAATGTGTAAGACTGATGATTCACAGACCTCTACCCCTGGGCAAATAATACATTATATGTTAATAAAAATAATTCAAAAAAAAAAAAACAAACCTGTGCCAAATGTATATACTATTTTATCTTTACCCAAGAAAAAGTGTCCTATTTAACTCCAAAAGACCTCTCATAAAAACTAAAGCAGATGCGGATAATTTTAGTCCTAAGTACCTCAAGTTTCTTAAAAAACTTGGTTATACGTTCCAAATCATCACGAAACTCAGTATGCACTGTCAACAGCTGCATGCCTACACCAGTCTGAAATTTTTCAGTGGGTCCAAACGGAGCCACATGGTCAATGGTTTATAGTCAAATCAGCAGTATCCCTACTGCTCAACAGGAAGGCTTTTTATTAAGTTGTCATCTTACCCTTTACATAATAAAAACTTATGTTCTCAATAGTATTTAATACAACCTAATAATCTGAAAAGTTTTTCCACTCACACATTATCAGCACCTGAGCTTCAAGCATACAGATTACTACAAAAACAAGCTCATATTTCATGCGAACCACAGCCAAGAGAAATTCAGACAGGCACATAAATGAAGGTATTTGTAATTTAAATGAATATTTAAAATAGTATTTTTAAATTAACACAATGTTCAACTCAGTAAAAGTGAATTATTTTGTTCAGAGCAAAATTCTCTAATACTTGCACTAACATCTTACCCTGGAAATGTGGACAGTGCCAGATACATGATATATGCTCACTAACTTTGTTAAAAATGACCTTGGGGCGCCGCAGTGGCTCAGTGGGTTAAGCCTCTGCTCTTGGCTCAGGTCATGGTCTCAAGGTCTTGGGATCGAGCCCAGGTCTCTCTCTCTCTCTCTGACACACACACAGACACACAGACAGACACACAGACACACACGTCCTGGGATCTAGCCCAGTATAGGGCTGTCTGCTCAGTAAGAAGCCTGCTTCCCCCTCTCTCTCTGCCTGCTTCTCTGCCAACTTGTGACCTCTCTCGCTCAAATAAATAAATAAATAAAATCTTTAAAAAAAAAAAATAATAATCTTGCCCTAGATTCAGCTCACAGTTCACTGGGGCTTTGACCTCAGCAAGAAAATAACACCACACTACTGTATTGCATATATATAATCGTGAGTAAATCAGGTGTGGCTAACACGGTCACCAGCTTCTGGACAGCATTTATTCTATTGTTTCAGGAAAGCACAGCCTTCAGCTCCACCAAAAATAATATCAGGAGAAGGTGAGGGAACATACCTTCCAAGACCTGTGTGACATATATCAATATATGAGGGTGGTTGTTTGCCTCAAGGATGAAAAATAATCTAACACAAGTCAGCACTTCTATTTGGGTTACCAATTAATGTTGGGGCAAAAGGAAGGTTGGGAGAAAATGAGACAATTTTGGGAACTGTGAATCTAGCAACGTAAGGGTTATTGTCGAGAAACGTATCATAAAATGTCTACCTCACATCATGTACATCCTGCAAATCACTTACCCAAATCAGATTGTCAACATTAGAGATCCTGCCTGAGACTTTGCAAAACCCTACATGATTTCTTCTCTGAAAAGAAATTCATCAACATAAATAGGCCAGAAACTTTTTTTCTTGGTTTTCTGACATGGTGAAATTTTAATTAGACAATTAAACACTTTAATGAAAGCAGGGAAACACAAAATTATTCCAAAACTAGGATCTCAAGGTATTCTTATTCATTATAAAAACTGATAGGGAGATTAACACATGTAAGCAAGGTATTTATTTTACTAAGGTGATTTATTTTAACAACAGTTCACACTATGACTTTTTGGTTAATATGCATACATAACTATATATATCTTAAAAATATATACATATCAAAAATTACCCCTATACACAAAATGATGACAACCATGTCAAGTATATCCGATTCTTAAAGAATAAAGGAGACTATACAAAAATAAAAATAGTAGTTATGTGAAGATAGTGATATAATGGGGATAGTTTTTCCTTATTTTATAACATTATATTACTTTGAAAACTGAATTAAAATATATTTATTTTGATTTGGTTATATACATAAAATTGCTACATCATTTAGAGATATTAAATAATAGCAAAAGAATATAGTTCCTAATTTTATTTGGTTCCTAAATAAAACTTCTATGCAGTTTTAAAATTCGTATAAATACAAAATGTACATACCTGAGCCAACCTCTTTTTCCTCTTCTTCAATGTTGTTTTTGATGCTATCATATTCCTCATCAATGGTCTGGTTACCACGCATCTGAGACAAAATTCTACGGGCTTTCTGAGTCTGTCCTTTCTGAATCAGCCATCGAGGGCTTTCAGGTAAAAACAGAAAGCCAAAAAACTGTATAACTGCTGGAATTGCTGCAAGTCCCAACATGTACCTGCAATAAGAAATTTGGACTTATTAGCACTGAGTATGAATAAAAGGTTTGTGTTCACCATATGGGGAATAGTATCTAATATTAAATTAGAATGATTTTCCGTGTGTGTATGTGTGTGTGTATGTGTGTGTGTGTGTGTGTGTGAGAGTGAGAGAGAGAGAGAGAGAGAGAGAGAGAGAGACACCAGAAGAAAGAATATTTTTATGCTGTAGTGAGAAACTGGAAAATGAGAAAAATCTAATTCTTCTCTCTTACACAAATTACAATAAAAAGGGGCAAAAGTCAAAATAATTATGTGTATACATTCTGAACCACAAACACCATGCAAAACACCATAATCACCATCCCTTTCTAATACTAATACATAAAATTCTGTATTTTACAATAGAAAATGAGGCTGAGACAAAACTCTGATAATCTGTTTAAAAATTTTTTTCATTAAAATAAATGCCCCCAAACTATTTATTTTTTTGCTCCATGAATGATCAGTAATGATATCATTTTGCCATCAAGCATCATGTTCACCCTCAATAACCATGGAGAAGCCCAGAGCAGAAAAAGAGTCAGAAGCAGATAATCATTATCAAAATGACAGAGATATAGTAAATAAGTATATAATTTTAAATACATCAGAGAAATAACAAAAATAGTAATATGAGTACATCAGTATCAAAGATTTCTCCAAAATTATTCTGACCACTAGAACAACCTTCTAACACCTCTCTGCTGTTAGGCCTCCATCTTTTTTTTTTTTGGAAGTTTTTCTTTTTTTTTTTTTAAGATTTTATTTATTTATTTGACAGACAGAGATCACAAGTAGGCAGAGAGGCAGGCAGAGGGAGAGGGAGAAGCAGGCTCCCCGCTGAGCGGAGATTCCGATGCAGAGCTCGATCGCAGGACCCTGGGATCATGACCTGAGCCTAAGGCTTTAACCCACTGAGCCACCCAGGCGCCCCAGGACTCCATCTTTTTTAATTGAGGGGTTAGATTAGATAAACTGCTAGGTCACTTTCAAATGGAAACTTCTATGGATCTAGAACATTTGCATGTTTTCTGTTGATCCAAATTCTCTGGATATGTTCCATGGCAGATTTATGATAGCAGAGCCCAGAAAGCCAAGTCTGATTACATAACAACCATACTCACTGATATTAAATCAATTAGAAGTCACTTGACTCAATACACTTTTTATAACTATTCCAAATTTTAAGCTATGCTAAGCCTAAAATAGAGTGAGCAGCCTTGAAACCAGATATACAATTTGTGACCGAAGTCCATTATTTCTAAAACAAATTTAATTCCAAAAACAGCAGGAAAAAAAAATACAATTGTCACATGGGTGTTAAAGCTACTTCTCACTCCAAGATACTTGGAAATCACATATCTGATAAAGGTTTGGTATCTAAAACCTGTAAAGAACTTATCAAACTCAACACCTAAAAAACAAATAACCCAGTTAAGAAATGGGCAGAAGACATTAATAGACATTTTTTCCAAAGAAGACATATAGATGGCTAACAGACATATGAAAAGATGCTCAACATCACCCCTCAGCAGAGAAATGTAAATCAAAACCACAATGAGATATCACCTAACACATGTCGGAATGGCAAAAATTAACACAGGACACAAGAGATGTTGGTGAGGATTTGAAGAAAGGGGAACTCTCTTGTACTCTTGGTGGGAATGCAAACTGGTGTAGCCACTTGGAAAACAGTATGGATGGTCCTCAAAAAGTGAAAAAAGGAACTACACCACGACCCAGCAAATGCACTACCAGGTATTTACCCAAGGGAAAAAAGACTGATTTGAAGGAACATGTGCACCCTGATGTTTATAGCAGCTCTATCAACAACAGTTAAATGATGGAAAGAGCTGAAATGTCCCACTGACTGATGAATGGATAAAGAAGCTGTGGCTAATATATACGATGGAATATTAGTCATAAAAAAGAGTGAAATCCTACTATTTGCAACAACACGGATGGAGTTGGAGTATATTATGCTAAGCGAAATAAGTCAGAGAAAGACAAATATCATCACACGATTTCACTCTTATGTGGAATTTAAGAAATGAAACAGAGGAACATAGGTGTAAAAGAAGAGAGGCAAACCATAAAACAAACTCTTAACTATAGAGAACAAACTGAGGGTTGCTGGGAGGGAGATAGTGGGGGAGGCGGGGAGGGATGGGCTAAATGGGTGGTGGGTATTTAGGAAAGCACCTATTGTGATGAGCACTGAGTGTTATATGTCATCACTGAATTCTACTCCTGAAACTAATATTATGCTACATGTTAACTAACTGGAATTTAAATAAAAACTCGAGCCAAAACAAAACAAAGAATATCTCTCACTCCAAACAGTAGTTTAAAATACACATGGAAACAGAAAAATTAAGACTTTTCAAAGTAAATAAGGTTTTTATGACTAAATGAATTATTTGGCTTACAGTATTCAACAAAATCTTATTAAAAGTTCTTTATACTTTAATCCATGAGCTGTGATACTTATACCAATACTTATCATTCCTTCCTCTGCTAACCTACAGAACAGTGTTTTAACCTCCATTTATGTCACTATATCTCGTATTATATTATATAACTGTCTCACCTAATGGTGTATTTAACTTTGTATTTGACAAAGCACCTAATAAAATATCTTGCGCACAGTAGGCACTTAGTAAATGCCTTAAGAAATGATACAAAAGCACCTATACATCTAAACTTTCGGTATTAGCTAGACAGAAAATAAGGATACCTCACATTTGTCAAGCACTGGTTCATGCAGCAGTTCTTCTGGATCAGTTAGCTCTGCAAACTTGGTTGCAAGGTAATTCCTTCCAATTAAACTGTGTTATTCCAGATATAATCAGACCTTTTCTGAAGAAGACGTCTCATCTGAATGCATGATCGTGGCAGCTTCCTCTTAAGATGTTAAGTTGTACAACCAAATGTATTACTTTAACGGATATTTTATTGCTGGAAATGAATGACATTTTTATTCATTTGTGTTCTCTTAAAGAAAAGGTTATACACAATTGTATTGCCAATTACTGCCAATTATGTAAAAGAAAAGCAATAAAGGGCAAATACCAAATATGTTGGATTAGGAAACCAATTTTAAAAATCCTAAAAAATGGAAGCCTATGTGTCATTTCTCTGTATCTTTCATGATCTTTCCTTCTATTCTCCAAACCCCCTTAGTGATGAACTAAGATTAAAGGGCTGCACAGAGTACTTCAAAGCACCACTTGAAATGAATACAGAAACTGAGCCATTTTCAGGCCCAAAAATGCCCACATAATACTGTGCACTTTACTACTCATTATTTAACCCTAGGACACAGTATTTCTAAAAACTAAAAGAAAAAGGAGAAGGGGAGTAAAGGGAAAGACAAAAAGAAAACTGAAAATATACATATTAGCTTATGTTTCTAAAACAAGCTATAGAAAACAGACTACTTCAGCTCTCTAGTCCTTTAAAACCCAGGAGTCTAGGTCTGAAATATACAATTCAGTGCCCTAACACTAAGATGAATGGCACCCAGGTGCCAACCTTTAAGGATAATGAAATCAATGATGAAACCTACCCCGAAGCTGACTACCTGAAGAAAAGGATACTGAGGCCTGGTTCCAGAGACTAGGCAAAATAAAACATACTTTATATACATTTACATCCTAATGCTCCTAATGCTTCTCTTCTAGAAGTAAAACAAAGCTTATTTTACTAGAGTTTGATTACCTTTCATGATATACAGAATTTGCCACACCAAAATGAGTCTCTTTGGCAGAAGGATTATTTTAGGCTGATTATCTTTAAGAAACTGCAAACACGGAAAAGTCCTGAAAACCAAACAGAAGTTACCCTTTTGTAAGAGGCATTTACATTTACAAGGGACACCTCCATTTGTAAGGGTGTCTCCCTCTATCAGGAAGAGAAGGATAACTCAATCTTCAGAACTCTTATCAAAGAAGAAGGTAAAACTTAAATCTGTATCACAACCTTACCCTTGTTTACTGTGCTTTTCCTGGTAATCTGTCTTAACTGACTCCCCACCCCCAAAATCTTCTTTTCTCTTAAGATGAACATGGTGAAGGCTTTGGCCACTTTAGGGAGTTACTCAGTTTTATGTGGGTCTCACCCATTTATACAGAAAATACTAATGTCATTAAACTTTTATTTGTTTGTCTCTTGTTAAGTGATCTCATGTCAATTTAATTCTTAGACTACGCAGAGGAACTCTGAAGGGTAGAGAAAAATTTTTCCTTCCAAACAATGACAAAAGTATTTTGGTAATAATAAATTTCCAAGGCTTTGTAGAGATCAAATACATAAGATGGAGGGTAGCCGTGGTTTATGATGGAAAGAGCATAGAAACAGACCTGGGTTTTAGTCAGCCCTGGGCATACCAACCACAAAAGCCTGGTCAAGTTATTTAATATTTTAATGCACAGCTGACAACATCTATTTCATAGGACTGCTGAGAGAATTAAGTGAAACCATACAGTTGGTTCCTAGAATGGAGAAGGCACTCAGCAAAAAATGTTTTTACCACCCCGATTCCTTCACCTATCAGTTCAGTGCAACTTATCTATCTCAGCTATATCATCCACCCAAAAGTCAGTAGGTACAACTAACCAATTTTTCTTGAGGAAAAACTGTTGCTCTGATAATGTACAGATTGGAGAAGAGGAGAAAAATAAAGAGATTGCCTGGCTGTGTTACTGATGAAAATTTTATCATGAGACTAAAAGAACAAGAACTCCACAGGCTTAGTTAGGGCAGTATGTATTTGGGACTCCCCTTGATTCTTTGAAATCCAAGGAAATCGGGAACCACATGAATGACAAAAATATACTAATAAGATAAACAGTCTATTGACAAACAAGGGCAGTCAATCCTCGCAAAGAACTGTTACTTATTGATATGGAAGATCTCATTATTATAAGTTAAATCAAAGGTTCTAAACCCTGGCTTCCCATTAGAATGGGAGGGAGGAGACTTAAAATATACCAGTGTCCAGGCCCTACCCACCCAGGATTTTGATTAATTGGTCTTGGCTTCAGGCCCAGGAAATTCTGTTTTATTAAAAGCTCCCCAGGTGGTGCTAATGTGCAGTCAGAGCTGTGAACCACTGATCTAAGTGTTTTTAAAAACCCAGGGGGCGAAAGTGAACATTGAGCACCCAAGGTCCATACTATAAAGCAAAAGCTATTTATCTTCTAGAGGCACTCCAAGCTGACAGAAAGGGAAAAGCAGGTTCGGAACAAAACTACCAAGCTTTCAGGAGCTCTAGAATTCTTTAGAATCTTCTGTGGCATCCTGACCACTCACAGAGGTATCTTTTTAAACTTTCTCAACTGAAGTTAACAAATGAGCTATTTTCAGTCCAACTAGCTGTATCAGCACCTACTACCAGGAAACTAAGGATGGGCCCTCATATGGTGAGCAATGCTTTTTTTTTTTTTTTTTAAGATTTTATTTATTTTTTGGACAGACAGAGATCACAAGTAGGCAGAGAGGCCGGCAGAGAGAGAGGAGGAAGCAGGCTCCCCGCAGAGCAGAGAGCCAGATGTGGGGCTCCATCCCAGGACCCTGGGATCATGACCTGAGCCGAAGGCAGAGGCTTTAACCCAGCCTCTGAGCCACCCAGGTGCCCTGGTGAGCAATGCTTTTTAATGGTGTGGCTGGAACAGCTATCACCAAAGGAGACAAGCCTAACTATTTTACCTCAGATTAAGCCTTCTTCCCAGTGCCAAGAACTGAAATTCTGTCAATCAAAGATCCTGCTTTCCCAGGTGACAGCCCTTCCCCTGGTGGTACCTCACATAAAACCAAATAGGTCCTGCGTTGAATCCATATTTGCCGCCATTCTTGCTTTATAGGAATCATACTGCTCTCACCTACAAAACTGTAGGTTTTGTAGGAAAGTATCCTCTAATAGATGGCCATTCAGGACACATAACTGTGTAGTTCATAACTGCCCCACTTCTCTGATAACAAAATGGTTATCTGATAACATGGTCTACCGATAACATGATGAACACATTACTTAATCTCTAGTAGTTCCACAGTCATGATTATATTCCAAATACATTTTTTTAAAAATCTACTTGAATGTAGCTTAGACATATAATCACTTAGAAGCAGCAAGAGTAATAGCTAAGACATAGCACCAGTTACTCTGCGCCAAGCACTGTTCAAAGGGCTTAAGAAATGTTAATTAATTTGTCTTCACAATGACCCTATGAAGTGGGTATTATTACTGTCCCCATTTTAAAACCAGGAATAAACAAGATATAGAACTAGGAAGAAGTGTAACTAGGAGAGGGTGGGGGGAGGCGGTAGTTGGGGGGATAGGGAAGGTAAAAATGAAACAAGATGGGATCAGAAGGGAGACAAACCATAAGAGACTCAAACTCACAAAACGAACTGAGGGTTGCTGGGGGGTGGCGGGTAGGGAGAGGGTGGTTGGGTTATGGATATTGAGGAGGGAATATGCTATGATGAGTGCTGTGAAATGTGTAAGCTTGATGATTCAGACTTGTACTCCTGGGCAAATAATACATTAGATATTAATTAAAAAATATATATATATATGTAAATCAATCAATCTAGGCACTCTTGGGACACCTGGGTGGCTCAGTCGATTAAGCATCTAGCTCTTTATTTCGGCTCAGGTTATGATCTCAGGGTCCTGGAGTCAAGCCCTGTGTCATGCTCCATGTTCAACAGGGAGTCTGCTTGAGATTCTCTCTCCCTCTCCCTCTGCTCCTCCCCACCTCGCTCTTTCTTTAAAATAAATAAATTTTTAATAAAAATTTAAAAATACAATAAAATAAAATCTAGACGATCTGGCTCCCAGTAATGTTTATTGTAAGACATGTTACAATAAATGTTTAATGATTAGTTAACTAAATTCTGCAGAAATCATAAAAGAGAATTTATCTTAACCTCATGTTTAAAGACTTTCAAGGATAACTTTGTAAGTTTCATCGTTCATTCACCTCTGTTAATTGTATTAAAGCACTATACAACGATATGGCAAAGGGGCTTCCTGAGAGCAGTCAAACCCAGTCATACGGAGCACAGTACCTGACATAAAGGCACCCATGGGAAGGGAAAGCACAGACCTGCCGGCAACAAATGGAATGTATTATTATTCCCGACACCAGAGTTTTACTATGAAAGTAATCAACTATGAATTAAAAGAAAATATCTCATTTATATGGGCAAACTGGTACTGCTTACTTTGAATGCTATGCCACCAATTTGAATTTCATTTTTAACATACACGTACATTTTTCATGTAGGAAAAATATAGGTAACATGGCAGGAGATAGGTTAAAAGATGACTGCGAGCAAAAAAAAAAAATCGATTTGATCCTATAAAACTGTTTTACATGAGGGACATGATAGAGCTAACATTGCTCTCCACTACATTTTGGTTTTCAATCTCTGCCTCCCAAAGGCCTCTCCAAGCCTCTTCCCTTCCAAAAGGAATTGTGCAAAAGTGAGGAAGAGTATCTTGCATCCACATGCTATTTCTTCCTCTTCTTCTCTCTGTGCTTTCTTAAGTTCCCAATGCCTTACAACACAACAGCTGTGTGATTTACGGTTTTAATTATAAGTCAAGCTATCCTAGAAAAACGATCATAGCTAAGAGAACTGTATTACAATATATTATATTTAAAGCAAATTGTATGCAACTGTTTTTACAGCTCTTGTGTTCTACTAAGGGAAGACAGTTCGGTGTGAGACGTGTACAAGGGTTTTTCGGACACTGCAGTCAGGTAGCCAATCATCCGAATAGGGCCCTGAGAGCATTAAGGTGCAGTTCAATAATCACTTCCTTATTTGTCTGCTAACCTCACATTGCTAAATGTATTTTTCAACCAAACCCTCCTCTTATATTCTTAGTCACAGAGAATCTTGCTATTTTTCAAAGCACTTGGATTAGTTCCGTGACAATCTTTGGAGTTTGCCCTTTGTATAGTAAGGATTTTTAGCAATATTCTCTAATATCCAATACTGTCTTAAAAGACACTGAAAAAAATCAAGTGACAAACCTGTATTTATAATTCTGATAGTTTTATTTCCATCCTCTATCTTCTAGCTTGCATTCCATTTATTTCCTACTGATTTATAAATCATGCTCATGTTAGCCCTTTCTGAATAATACAGAAAAGTTAGAGGAATATCATAAATGTTAAGATACTAAGCCTTATTCTTTAAAACTCTATAGTTTCTAACTGGCATCCTTTTACATAGAACTGTGAAATAAACTCTAAACCATTTCTCCCCAAAACAGTTCGTTGACAATAAAAAGGGTCTGCAGATTGAATCAGTAAATTCTTCGTTAAGTGTTACCTAATGAAGATTTACTGTATTGTTTGGAAGGGTAAAGCTGAATTCCTATGATCCATCTGAGCTGTTTACCCAGCAAACATCACCTTAATGCACATTAAGTCCCAAAGTCTAGGCCAATCATTAAGCATCATGAATGCACTTAAACCAAAGACAGTGTTAGCGTTGTGTAAATCTAGAAACATCCCTCAAAGTGGAACTTTCCAATACATATCATCTACCTTGTTTAAGGTAATGAATCGTTTCCCGTAGAAAGGCAAATCCAATCCCTTCAAACCACTTTCAAGAACACTGTTTCTTCAGCCCTACATCTTGAGCTACTTGAGTTCACTGTTCAAGGTTTCTGTGGATTTTGTTTTTCATGTATTTCTCATATGCTTAATAATCATATGAGTTATGCATTTACTAAAAGATCTCTATTCTAGGATTTACAAAAGAAATGCTCACCATCATATATCAATCACAAGACATTTACATGATAATCACCAAATATAAATTATAAATTATGGTGAGGCCTGGATGGCTCAGTCAATTGGGCATCTGCCTTTGCTCAAGTCGTGATCCCACGGTCCTTGAATTAAGCCCCGCATCAGGCTCCTTGCTCAGCAGGGAGCCTGCTTCTCCCTCTGCCTGCTGCTCCCCCTGCTTGTATGTGTGCATGCTCTCTTTGACAAATAAATGAAATATTAAAAAAAATTATAATTTAGGTAGTATGTTTCTACTTAATGCAAGCTTTAGATGAAAAAGGATGACACTGAGTTTAGCCACCTGCTAAAATTACAATTCACCTGTTAACATATTTTTCAATTTTAGTGCATGACTCATAACTCCATTTTAAGAAATTAAAATAATAAACTGAGATCCCAGGCTGGTAAATTAATTTCCCTCTGCCTTCAAGGGCCACATAGAACATCAACACTGATGACTGACATATCTGATAATCTGATGGCAGCTAGAGAGTAAACATGAGACCAAGGCTGAAAAGTACATAAGAGAAAAACAAAACAAAACAAAAAAAAACCTAAAAAACAATATTTCCCAATTGGAGTCTTCAAGTAAAAAGCAGGTGATATATGATCAGCAAATGACCAACTTTTGTGTTTCCTCGTGAATGATTCTGTGTAAACTATTAATGAAAAATCTTGCCAAATATGTAAACATAAGAAAAAATTAACTCTGTGTAGGTAGGGGAAATGCCTCAAAGTGATTTGATATTGGTATATCAGGTAGGTAGTTTGGCCAAGTTTATTTACAGTGTTGTGATTACAGTAGAGGCAGTACGATACGCTCACTTTGACAGAGTGATATTAAATGAATGTGTTTTGCACAGCTATTATGTAGTTTTCAATTACATGGCAAAATACAATGACTTGCACAAAATCCACAGTACTGGTGCTAGAAAGAATGCACACACAACCATACCTACACATATCCCTTTTTGGGGGGGGGGGGGGGTCACTCTGAAAATCTATATCCAAAGCTCTGGGCTAGGGCTTTGGGAGATATAATGATTAGCAGACATCCTTCACTTCAAGGAGCTCATACACTAGTAATCATCAAACAAAACAGGATTACATTTAATTGCTATGACCAAGGTTTTGGCGCAGGGTAGGAACAAGGACAAAAGTTATTTCAACAGAGGCTGTTAGAAAAAGTATCGTGGCAGAAACATTTAAGTTAGTTACTGGCCAATGCAGAAAAGGGATATATAATGGAGGGAGCTAACAGAAGGTGCAGATCAATTTGTAGGTACAATTTGCATATAATAAAATGAAGAGATCCAAGGTATGCCATCCTAAGAGTTTTGAAAGATATATGTACCTTTATAATGACCACCCTAGTAAAAAAATCATAACATTTCCATCATTCCAGAAAGTTCCCTATACCTCTCTCTTTCTAGTCAATCCCCACTGCCACAAAAAAACCAATGACTGAATTTGTCCCCATAGTTTATTTTACATGTTAACGAACATCATATGGAATCATGGGAGACTGTACTGTTCTGTGTTTAACTTCTTTCGCTCCTGTTTTTTGAGAGACATCCACATCGCTCTTCTATTTCATGGTTTATCTATCTATCCTTACTGGTCTATTCTGATTACTTTAGCTTTATACTAAGTCTTGAAACCAGAGGAGCTCTCCAATTTCATGCTTCAAGATGGTTTTGGCAATTCTAGGTCCTTTACTCTTCTATAAAAACTTTTAGAATCACCTTGTCCGTTGGAATGAATTTGAAAGACTGGAAATGGTGATAGCGGACATCTCTGCCTTGCAACTGACAGTCAGGAAAAGCACTGCAGCTTTCACCACTGGGCATGAAGTTGGCTGCAGGTTTTCTCAGACATGTCCTTTATTGAGTTCAGAAAGTGCTCTTCTGGTTTGCTGGAAGGTTTGAGCATACATGAATGTTATTCTTTCAAATATATTGAGTTAATTTCTCTGCACATATTGAGTTAATTATATAGGTTCTCCTCTTTTTAATAATTTGAACATGGTGACCTGCATGAATTAATAATTTTCAAAAGCTAAATAACCTGATTTTCCTCAGAAAACTGTGTCACAATTTATTATGCTTCTATTTATTGCTAATCTTGATTTGTTACTATTTTGTAAGGATACTTACAATCAGCATCTAGAGTTTTTTGTTCTTATAACAATAGCTTGAGCCATATTCGAGTTATGCTGTCCTCAAAATCCCAGCTGGGAAGTATTCCTTCCATCATTCTTTTCGTTTTTTTTTTAAATTTTATTAATTTATTTGACAGACAGAGATCACATGTAGGCGAGAGGCAAGCAGAGAGAGAAGGGGAAGCCGGCTCCCCGCTGAGCAGAGAGCCTGATGTAGGGCCCGATCCCAGGACCCTGAGACCATGACCTGAGCTGAAGGCAGAGGCTTTATTAACCCACTGAGCCACCAAGGCAGCCCTAAGTTGTTGAATTTACTGGCACAAAGTTGTTCAAAGTATTCCCTCATTATTCTAATAATGTCCACAGCAATGATATTATTTTACTCCTGATATTGATAACTTGTGCTTTAGCTTTTTTTCTTTATCAGTTTAATCAGCCCTATCAGTTTATCAATTTTATTAATCTTTACAAAGAATCAACATTATTTTTTCTTTTTCAACATTATTTTTTCTATTGCTTCTATTTTTCTATTTTTCCATTGTTTCTATTTACATTGATTTCTAGTCTTTATTCTTTATTATTATTTCTGATTAATGGGCTCCATTATTATTATGAAATGCCCCTTTTTATCTCTGGAAATACTGCTTGTCTTTAAGTTTTACTTTGTGTGATTATTAACAAAGCCACACCAACATACTTGGCGTTTGCATCTCTTCCCACTTTTTTATTTTAACCTACCAGTGGCATTATACTTAAATTGTGTCACTTTTAGACATTATACACTTTGTGATCTTTTTGTGCGCAATGAACATTTTTTACATTTTACAATTATTGCAATGATTGGGGTTTAAGTCTACCATTTGCTATTTGCCTTCCATTTATTCTGTCTGTTTATTCCTGGGTTCTTCCTTTCTTGCCTTTGTTCAGCTTACCCAAATATTTTAAATATCCATTTTAATTCTTTTTTTTTTTTTTAAGAGAATGTGAGCTGGGAGTGGGGGAGGGGCAAAGGGAAAGTGTGAGGAAGAGAGAGAATCTTAAGCAGACTCCATGCCAGGAGTGGAGCTGGACATAGGACTTGATCTTATGATCCTGAGATCACCACCTGAGCCAAAATCAAGAGTCAGACACTTAAGTGAGTGAGCTACCCAAGCACCACTCCATTTTAATTCTTTTTTTTTTTTTTTTTTTTAATATTTATTTGAGATAGAGAGAGAGAGGGAGAAAGCAGGGGAGGGGGAGAGGAAGAGGGAGTGAAGCAGACTCCCCACTGAATGAGGAGCCCAACATGGGGCTTGATCCTATGACCCCAAGTTCATGACCTGGGTCGAATCCAAGATTTGGATCCTCAACTGACTGAACCACTCAGATGCCCCTCCATTTTAATTCTTATAATGGCTTCTTAGCTTTATCTTTTTATAATACAGTCTAGTGGTTGTTCTGGGGACAAAAATATACATCTTTACTATTTAGAGATAACATTATAACTCTTCAGAAACATATAATTTCCATTTACTTCCTCTAATGTTTTTATTATTGTCATCATATATTCTATAGCTAACTACATTTAAATGTAAAGTAATATATCTTTTGAAAAAATTGAGAGACTAGTCCTTTATATTTAGCCTCCTATTTACAATAGCTGGTGCTCTTCTTCTTTACGTTAGATGGGCCTTCATCAAGGGTCATTTCCCTCAGTCTGAAGAACTTCCCTTAGCATTTCTTACAATGCAGGAGGTCTGGTGGTGAGTTTCTCTTAATTTTACTTTATCTGAAAGTATTTTTATCTTACCTATATTTTTGAAGGACATTCTCCCACTGGATTGGCATTTTTCTTTCAGTACAGTTGTCCCTTGAGCAACATGCAAGTGAGGGGCACCCACCCTGCACAGTCAAAAATCCACATGTGACTTCTGACTCCCTTCAAAACTTAACTATTAACAGCCTACTGTTGACTGGAAGCCTTACCAGTAACATTCGATGAACAGCTGATTAACACAAATTCCGTATGTAATATGTATTATGCACTGCATTCTTTAAAAGCTAGGGAAAAGAAAATGTCACTTAGAAAATCATAAGAGAAAATAGATTTACAGTACTATACTCTATTTGTTGAAAAAATCTGTCAAGTGGACCCATGCAGTTCAACCCCATGTTGTTCATGGGTCAACTGTAGCTAAAAGACGGCATACCATTGTCTCCAGACCTCCCATTGCTCCTGATGTAAAGCCAGCTATCATTCGCATTGCTGCTCCTCTTCATGTAATGTGTCTTTTTTCCCTTGGATCCTAACTCTCTCTGTATGTATATTCTGTTTTCAGCCATTTGATTACGATATGCCTGCATATGCTCATCTTTATATTTATCCTACCTGGGATTCACTACATTCTAGAATCAGTACTTAGTGTATTTATCACATTTGGGAAGTTTGCAGCCATTACTGTATTTTTTTTTTTAACATAGTTTCCCCTCATTCCTTCCTGGATTTCAATTACATGTATATTAGACCATTCAGTATTAATTAGAAGTATGTAAGAATAGTCAACATTGTGCCTTTGGTCACAGAGGCCTCTTTTTCAACTTTATTATTTTCTCTTTTTCAGATTAGGTGATCTCAATGGATCTGCCTTCAAGTTTTCAGGTCCTATCTTCTGTTATCTTCAATTTGCTGTTAAGTCCATCCAATGAATTTTTTAGATGCTAATTTGTAATTTCAGGGAGTGTACTTAAACAATTAGAATTTCTATTCAGTATTATTTTTTATAGTTTGCACTTCTTTGCACAGATTCACCATTTGGTCACTCAGCATAACTATCTGGTTTGCTAAGTCCTTCGACACATTAAAAGGAGCTGCTTTAAAGTCCTTTTTTTGCTAATTTCAACATCTGAGTTATCCTGAGGTCTGTCTATATTGTCCAATTTTTCTTTATGTGTCAAAAGTTCTGTTTATTCATATGTCTAATAATTTTTTGTGTTCTAAGTATCATGAATGGTAAACTGTAGAGAATCTAGATTTTATTCCTTTCTTCTGAATGATGTAGGCTTTTTCCTCTCAGCCCCCTTGAGTTTGCAGAGGCTAGGTTTTATTCTTGGTTACGGTGAATCTGATTAAGTTTTGGTCTTAGGGCAAATCCTTAATCACGCAACAAAGTCTTTATCTCTAAGGCCCAGTCCTTCTATAGTTCTAATGGAAAGCCTGAGCTGTAACCTCAAGTTTCAAACCCCGAATATGTAGGGGTTTGAAATTTTTTTTCAAAATAGAGGCAGGAAATAAAATCTCTCCCAGCTTTTATCATCTTGTAACTGTTGTTGCCCACAGGCTCCACAGAATCTCTGCTATGCATTCAGAGTTCTGAGGTCAGTAAAACATCTCTGGCAAATTAATATTCAGATGTGGGGGGCTTCCTCCTCTATGGATCATTCTTTTTCTGGACTTTCACCCTCAAATTCCACCCCACTCTTACCACCCCAAACTCTAGCCACTGAGACTGTAAATCAATAAAAAGCTGTCATTTTTTACCTAAGCTCTAGTTGTCCATTATGGATTGAGGGCTGCCTTCAAGTAAAGCCATAAATGTAGACTCACTACAAGCCACTCAAGAATCAGATCTCCTAGGGTTCCTGGGTGGCCAAGTCAATGAAGCCTCTGCCTTCGGCTCAGGTCACGATCTATGGGTCCTGGGATCCAGCCGACTTTGTGCTCTCTGATCAGCGAGGTATCTGTTTCTCTCTCTTTCTCTTTCTTTCTCTCTCTCCCCCTCTGTACACACTCTCTCTCCACCTCTCTCTAATATATAAATAAAATCTTTAAAAAAAGAAAAAAAGAATCAAATCCCCTTCAGTTCCAATCTATTCTTAGAGCTGGAGTTTTTGGAGTTTTTTAAAAATTCGTCTGTGGTTTATAATAGCCATCTTTAGGAGATATTTGTCTTATAAAAATCATTCTCATGAGTAAACTATACTTACTGTTTACCTGGAAAAAAAAAATCAGATGGTTGAAAGTGAGGGAAATTTTTATTGCCAGATGCAGATACAAAATAGAAAATCAACCCAAAGCTTTCTAGAGATGACAGCAAAGATTATCTATTAGCATTTAAGGGTTTGTACATATGTTCACGGCTATTAATTCACCTGATCCTAATAATACGGTAGAAGTGCAGAAGCATTAGCTACATAAGGATATCTGAGCTCAGATAAATTAATTTGTGTGCTGTGAAAGCAAGTCTTAAACCTATTCCTCCCACAACACTATCGATATCTTTATGATAAAGAGTCTTATATCCTAATTTTGTCAATGACGAAACTACAAGTATCCTCAGCATGAAGGTGTTAACTTGTAACCAAGCTGTTAGCCAAACCCATCTTTCTTAAGACGGCCGCTGCATGGTTAGTTTTTTTTAAAGACAGATTTATACTCCATATTTTGTATGGAGCCAAACACCACTGATCTCTGAGAACTAAATTAGAAAAACACATTCCCCAGCATGAATTTGTTCTTAAAAGCATCTTATTGACATGATTTTTTAAATTGTAAAATATTAGAGGGGAGAGAGGCTCACTAATTTTTCATCCCAAAGTAAAAGTTACTTTCCGTACTTTCAATAAACTTGATTCAAAGTACTACTAAAGAGAGTGCAAGGGATTTAAAGTTCTACTCATACCCATGAAGACCACCTTTCTATGTCCCCTTCAAGCTCCCAGATAGTCATCATAGCTCTCCACCTAGCTGCTTTAAAACTTCTCACTATTGCCCACATATGACTGGCCCTATCACACTACTTACTGGGCTTCTGGAAATTATATTCCACCTAGAATTTCCTTCTTCTCACTATTCCTGGAACTCTCTTATTCATAAAGACTCAGCTCAAGTATCTTTCCAGCATAAAGCTAATGAATTCACAAACCCTTAGAGCTTTCATAACAGTATCCAACATTTAATTAACAAGTTAATGAAAAAGTTTCTGTTAGTCTGTGATGTACCTGAGAACAGGTACATTTCTTACGTGTCTGTCTCTAGTAGTGTGCACAACATAGTATACAGAAGGCTCTCCCCCACCCCCGCAACAAGTTTTTCTTGAATGACTGAATGATTCTTATACCAACTAATGTCTCCAAGAGTAACACACCTCACTACCTCACACCTGTATTCTGGTCATAGCCTCATAAACATGTTCTCTGCAACCATCCAGGGGCCAAGAGTTCTAATAAATTCTGGGCATCACTCTATTAATCTTTGACTTAACATTATAGCATGCTCTGCTCTAAAATAGTTTCCCTTTTCCTATAGATAGAAGTTCAAAACCTCTAGTCTCGAATTCACAGACCTCTAGAATCTGGCTCCTATCTCTCATTCACTTCATTACCTCCGTTTCAAGCCTCCTCACCCTGCCCTCACCTAGTCTATATTCTGCCCGCATTTCCACCTGTGTCTGCCAATTCTTCAAAGAATTCAGCACAGGTCTCATACTGTCCATGAACTAGCCTGAAGATAGTCCAGAAAAATCTCTCATACAGATGTTGCTAACTAATACTTTGTGCTTCTCATTCAACACTTAACATTTTCTCAATTTCTACTTCCTCAGCACACACAAAAAGCATGATGTAAATGATGAAAAATGTGAAAATACCTAGCACATTCAGACACCAAATGCTTATGTATGGGCTAGTGAGATAACTCTAATTTTAAAAACTTAAATCTGAGAATAAAATGCATAGAAATCAACATAAAGGAGAATAATTTACCCCCTCTTATTACTATAAGTCACATGATGGTTTGTGTAATCATAAATAAAGGAATACTTATTTGAAAACTAGCTATGTCCAAAAAAGGAGGACAAAAGTGTTCTGAAACCAGAGAGGCATATTATTTCGAGGAAAGGAATGGGCTCAGAAACTAATTTTCATTCTCTGATTTTTATTCTTAATAAGAAACACTTATAATTAATAATTTAGTTCTCCAGCTATCTATGAAGTAAAATGTATTCCTCAAAATACATTAATGAATTGGTATTTTGGTTTAAAAATCAATACCTTTTCACTTTAGTTAAGAGTTCCTTCCCTAGAGCTGAATCAATTCAGCTCAGTTCAATAGACATTAATTGAGCATTTTCTATGTTCCAGGCTCTTTCCTAGATCTAAAAATGAGTACAAAGTCAATGACATTCAGAAGTTCCAAAGTGAATTAGGAGACAGACAAAAAAGTAACAGTTCAAAGTAAGACGTATATGAAACAGTGAAGCTATGTCCAAAGTCTTATGAAAGGACAAAGGGAAAGAAACAGCTTCACATGATACACAAAAGCAGAGATTTAAAGGAGGAGCCACAGGTAGACCAGTAAAGTAGGACAGGGTAGGAAAGCACTATAGGTATAGTAAGCAGACCGAAAAGACCTAAAAACATGAGAAAGCAAGATGCAACTGGAGTATCAGGTATACAGCCATGGCTGTTATATAAAGGAAGAGAGGGGAGGCAATGATAAGTTATAAAAATCTAGAAAAGCAGGGCACAGACTGGATAACCACAAACCATGATAAGAGCTTGATTTTTATTTCCTGTGGGAAATGGAGAGGCTGTGAAACACTGAAGCAGCAGCACGCCCAGGTAAGTGTTTTATACCATCGCAGTGGCAGCTGTTAAATTTACTCTATTATATATTTATTGGAGGCCTGCAACAGGCCAGGCTTTAACTCAGCAATTAAAACAAAACAAAACAAACCTTCATTTGCTTGAGGTGTAGTGAGTGAATCTATGTCCAAAAAGCAAGACTAAAAAATATCAGCACAGAAAAGGCAGTGATAAAACTTTAGATCATTAATACTAACTACTAAACTACCTCTGCCATCTTCATAAGCACTGTATTAGGTAAAAATAAAATCTTTCACGGCGGCGTGAGTCATCAGAGAAACGCAAATCAAAACCACAATGAGATACCACTTCACACCCACCTAAGATGATGATAATCAAAAAGACAGATAAAAAATGTTTACTAGGTTGCAAAAAAACTGGAATTCTCATACACTGCTAAGTGGGGATGTAAAATAGTGCAGTACTTTGGAGAACAGTCTACCAGTTCCTTGAAAGGGTAAACTGAGTTACCACATCGCCCAGTAATTCCACTCCTGGGTGTATGTATACGCAAAAGACTCGAAAACATGTCCACCTTGAAAGTTGTACAGAAGTGTTCATAGCCAAATAAATATGAATAGCCAGTAGCTGTTCATAATAGTCCAAAACTGGAAATGTCCATCAACTGAGAAGTGAATGAATGGAATGTGTTATATCCATATTATTTGCCAATAAAAAGAAATAAAATACTTACACATACTACAATGAATGAACCTTGAATAGAAATGGTCAGTGAAAGAATCCAGTCAACAAGGGACCACATATTGTTATATGAAATATTCAGAATAGTCAAATCTATAGAGACAAAAAGTGGATTAATGATCACCTAGAGCTGACAAAAGCTAGTAGGCCAGGGTACAAAGTTTCTTTTTGGGGTAATGAAAATATTCTAAATTTGACTGTAGTGATGGCCAGCCATACAGCTCTGTGATTATACTAAAAGCCACTGAATTATACATTATAAACACATAAAGTGAATGGTATATGAATTATATCTCAATAAAGTTGTTTTTAGAAAATTCTAATCATTAATGATTGCTTCAAAATCCTTATTCCTCTTTCCTCATGAAGCTGGATGACATTTTTCCCAGCAAATTATGTATAATAACACAAGCGCTCTAGACAAATATCAAGGTTAAATTTTCCACTGGCAATTCTCTTTTCCAGAAAAACTAATCTTGTAGTTGTTCAGCAGAATACAATTCATTTCTATGATATCCAAATAAGAGAATAGCTTTGGCCCACCTGGCACAAAAGACGAGTTAGTTTTTCAAGAACATCAAAGACTAAAAAGTTTTTAGGTCTGATTAATCAGTATCATCTTCTATAAGCCTTCATCTGATCACTACTATAAAAATTTTCAGTAACTACATTTTAAATTATAAAATACTGGAAGCAGAATGAGGAAGAAAGTAGTTAGATTTCAAGTAAGAAGAACTGGCCCTAAACTCTTCTATGTAACAGCCAGGTGGCCTCAACCGATTCTTTAAGTTCTCTTAGCATTGTTTTAACCTAAAAATTATGTCAGTTCCACCAGTTCTCTCAAGGTTTTGGTTAGGATCAAATAATACTCGCTAACAGACTCTAGAACTGTTCATCACTACAATGTAAACTAGTAAAATCTGGGACACTGGTTATATAGTAACACCAAATGTTTAGTAAAGTGAGAGTTTCAGAGGCAATAAAAGTCAAAAAGAGAAATAAACAATGTTAAAATGTAAAAACTCTTTTAAGATAGGGGGTTTCTTACTTTGTAACATGCAAAGCTACTAGTATGAAAAAGTTCTATATATGACACCTACACCCACATTTTAACTAGGATTTCTGAAATATACTGCCACAAGAATGAATTATTTGTTGTTATAATTTCAAATAAGTTATAATGGCTAACTGTTCTAAAGCTGATGTTAAGGTAGTACTTCAACCTTTATTTGCTTGTAACCACACTCCTATTAGCCCAAGAATCAGAGAAGTTAAATGGACTACTAAGGATGCTAAATACTGGAAGAGAATAACACACGGAAAATTCACCAGTTTAAAAAAAAAAAAGGAAACTTACCTGCATGTGGAGAGAATGCATATTCATGCAAACAAAAAATGAGTTCCAAGAGATCTGGTATGTTAACGCATTCGGCTGACTACCAGCCTAAGTTAGTTTTCGCATCCTCTTATATTTTATTTTTTCACCCTTCAGTCTAGTATTGTGGGGAAAAGCACACAGCATGCTATTCCGCTTTACTGAAAATTTACGTCTCCTACCTCAGCTGGGATCCCACGGTTATTTGGAAAATCATTTTTGTGTCTAGTCTTTTCTTTCTTATACTTTCTATGGCAGCTATAAGCATTTAACATTTATTTTTTCTAGGCCTCTTCCCTATCACCTCCAAGCCTCATCTGTACGGATAAAGAAAATGGAAGTCATTGGATGTGTTTTCCTTCAACCTCACTTATAATTTAACTATCATAGTATCCATCCTTTAATCATTCATCAGAATAGTAAATAATAGTGTAACTCGTTGCTTACTGATCATCTGCCATATGCCAAACAGCGGGCTGAAGACTTTATATATAGATGCTGCAATAATCTTACAAGTACTTTTGGTCCCATTTTTTACAATTACAAGAGTGAAGTTCAGGGACCTAAGTAAGTTGTTCAAGGTTTGTAGCTAATGAGAGGTAGAAAACAGATCTGAATCCAGGTCTGTTTATAACTGTGTCACCCTGCCTCTGAAAAGTGTTCTAATGCCTGCCCAAGACCTCCATTCTACACAAGGACAACACATTCATAAAATTATTTTCAATGCTATATGATCTCTCTTTTCTAACCAGTGCTGAGAAAATATATCTAAATCTCTATACTTAAGTAAAAAACATGGCTTAAGCACTTTATATGTTTTCATTTAAAAGCTTTTTTCTTTAGAGAGAGAGAAAGCATGTACCCGCGTGGGCAGTGGGTGGGGCAGAGGCATAGAGAATCATAAGCAGGCTTCACACTCAGCACAGAACCCAACTTGGGGCTCAATCTCATGACTCTGAGCTGAAATCAAGGGTCAGATCTTTAACTGACTGAGCCACCCAGGCACTCTTAAAAATATATTTTTAATAAAAACATATTTTAATATATATGTATATATATTACTTACATTAATAAATTAAAAGATTTTTTTGTTTATTTTAGAGAGACAGAGCACAAGGGGGAAAGGGTAGAGAGAGAGAGAGAGTTTGTCCCAAGCAGACTCTAACATGGGGCTACGATCTGGGCAGAAACCAAGAGTCAGAAACTTAACCAACTAAGCCACCCAGGTACTCCTAAAACTTTTTAACTTAATGTAAATAAATGAGTTAGAGCTACTTAAAGACATGGGGTTGAAAAACTGACTTTCACTGAGTTTCTAAGAAAAACTCAAAATATCAGTTTATGTGGGTTAACAGTTATCTTTATAGTCCTCTATTCTATCTACAGAGTGGAAAAAGAAAGATTACATTTCCAATTTCTTTAATTTTCCAGTAATTTCTCACTTTGGCAGAGATTCATTCCTTCAAAGGTAGGAAGTGGTTTAGCAACATCTGTAGAAAGAACCTAATGCTTTAAGAATTGTGTCCTCTCAAAAAATGAAACAAGATGAAACCAGAGAGGGAGAAAAACCGTAAGAGACTCTCAATCTCAGGGAACAAACTGAGGGTTGCTGGAGGGGAGAGGGATGGGAGGGATGGGATGGCAGAGTGATAGACATTGGGGAGAGTATACGCTGTGGTGAGCACTGGGTATTGTGTAAACTCATGAATCACACACCTCTACCCCTGAAACAAATAATATATTATCGGTTTAAAAAAAAAAAACAAAAAACAACCAACTGTGTCCTCTTTTTAATGGTCCTGACAGAGGTAGGCCCTAATTGGCATCATTAAGTTTTCTCACATAACTTTTAATAAAACTTCATCAGTCTCAATCTCTAATGGCCCATCAAGGCACATGATTAATGGCGCTGTTCATACCGAAGCTTAACTCCCTACCTACATCCAACCCCTTTTTTCTTCAGCTGTTAAGAACTCACTTCAACACTGTAAGTACCATGCATATAAGTACTAGAGTCTATCTTGTTTGACATTGTATCTCCAAACACCCATTCAGAGTAGATGTCCAGTGAACATCTGTTGTAATACATGGTGGCAAGAGAGTAAGTTAGAGAACACCGTGTGACCTGCTGCAGCTTTTGACAAAAGTTCCCTGGACAGTTACATGAATCTGTTGTTTTAATTACTATAAAATATCAAAATAGAGAACCTATTATAGTCTTAAGCTTTAACATAAGATTAGTTTGTTTTTGTAATATTTGGTTTGAGAATATTTCAAAGCAGTTTAAAAGCATTTTTCTCATCTCTTTTGATTCAAAATAAGGCAAATAGTGATCAAGGAATAATCTGTGTATTTTAAATTTATATAGATAATATCTTTTTATATAGCTAAATATAAACCTTTAAAGAGTAGGTTTTCTTTCATCCAGGTCAGAATGTAGCCTCTTAAATCCAAAAAGGGTGTTATTTGCAGTTCATAAACACCCTGTCAATCAATGATACAATTCAAGAACTCCATACATATTTATTGCTGCATTCAGTTTTAAACAAATATTGCAAAAGATTACGCAGAGTGTGAGAAATGTCACCTAAACGGTAAAAAGCCTGTAAATATCAATTCATAATGGTAGGTTCCTTGTCTATCATTAAAATAAATATCAGCTTCTTCTCCACTTTCAATTTTACTGAATGCCATCCACTTATAAATTAATTATAATGATTCAAAATACCCAGTCACATGTTTCCTATCACTTCTCAATGTTTCTTCCACTCCCTGAAGTCATGATTTGAAAATTAAACGTAAGAACAATTTACAGACCTCCATCCATCCTTCTGGAGATAACTGAAGGCTCCATCAACAACACTTGCAAAGAACTGGCCTCCGGTGATGAAAAGGGTATTGATGGTGACTAAGCGACCTCTTAAATTGGGCGGGGAGACCTCGGCGATGTACACAGGCACTGTCATGGAAGCAATGCCTGTGAAGAAATAAAGAGAAGTCAACAGAAGACACTTCCTCAAGATTTCTGTCCTTGTTATAAATACTGATATTAGACAAAGACACAGAAACACACCCTTGGTTTTTTACTTTAAACAAGGTTTACCAGATACTTAAAGATTTTGTTTATAACTAGTGACTACTGACTACTGAAGATAAATAAAGACATTGCAGAGAGACCCTTTTTCATACTATCACTTGAAAGCCTACAAAGGAAACTACCTCTAGAGCTCTGAGATAACTTTAGAATATATAAAGAATGCTTTGTAAGTTTTGTGGACTAAAAATAAGAAAATGCTCTCTAGATAGGATATAATTATCAAAACATTTTTAGTCTATATGGAAATGTAATCAGACAACGTCGAGAATAAAAATTATTATCCTAGAATCATATTAGCTACTCAAAGTCATCATTTCCAGCAGACATATTAAAACCAACCAGCTTACTATATAAAAAATCCATACAGTTAAGTCACCCTATTCGACTGGCTAGCTATAGATTTCTGAAGTAGCTTACAATGGGCAACACTTTGGTAATTTAGAATCCTTAAGAACATAGGATCTTAACCATAAAACAGATGGTTTTATGGCTAAGGTATATTTGGTTATACCTGCTTAAAAGCTGTTTCTATCTGAAATTAATGCAGCACAACGTATGATAGTATTTCCAGAACTTCACTGATCACTAAATCACTTCTGTAGTCCATTTTTTTTTTTTTTTAATAAAGATGCTCTCACCTTACCCACCTCAGACCTACTGAATAGAAAACTAGAGATGGGAAATGGGTCTGTCTTTTAAAAATCATCCAAGCACTCCTAATGCTCACCATGTATTTGAAAAACTACAGTTCCATAGTCCACAACTTTAGGCTAATCCAAAATTACTTCTTAAAGGAAAATCTTGATCCTTCTGGCCATAAGGAGCTCACTGCTCAGTGGCACTTCCAATTTCTAGGTATGCCTGATTATGTAATCTAAAACTACTATCTAATCAATAGTTGTCAAAAGCTAAGTGAAAAAAAATCCAGGATTATCTAAGAAAATGTAATCTTTTTCTACCTGTAGATACTATAAATTGATCCCTAAATTAAGCCAGAACATCAGTGGGTTACATAAGATACCCAGGGAGAATGGAATTAATCTATATAATGCCAAAAAATAGTCTATACTGAAGGTAGCAGCACCAAGACAGCTGCTGTTGTATTTTCTGTACAGGGGGTGCCGATGGTGCTATTTACCACATTCCAGATAACAGGAGACATTTGTCTATAGTCACAGTAACCACAACAGTTGTGCGTCCCTCTCTGTGTTTGTGGGCACCATCAATCACACAGCAGTCTTTAATTTCACTCTTTATTAGGCAGTCAGAGATGCCCACCTCTACTAAGTGTTTTGGACTTCACAGTATTTATTCTGTGAGCTAAATTCCCTCCTGATGTCACAACTGTCCCCAATTTCACCTATTTTAGACATACGTTTTGCTATATTTTTATTTACCTTGTTCCATCTTTGAACCAAGCAAATACATGGACAGACAAGATTTATTTAAGTTAATATATATCTGCTTCTGTACTACTGAATAACTACTAGTAATAACTGTACACAAGTCAGCCCATTAAATCTCAGAACTATACACTCTGTAGTTTCCACCAGTATTGTCTGCTCCTGCGGTGCCTATCAATATATATAAATATGCATGAAAAGAATCCAACTTTTATGAGTTTCAAAAAATAAGCACGTGTTAGCAGACAAAGTATGAATAGTCTTTACAATTAAAGCATCACCTAAGCAGCTGGAAGTTTCCATCTGACTGCTAATCAACTTAAGAGAACACATCATACTAAATTGGCTTTCATCTAACTTGGAAAGAGGAAACATTTGATGCAAATGTTGACAAATTAATCGTATATTCTTTTTAGTTCTTTTACAATTAGAACATCTCAATAAGCTTCCAGAAAGCAGACAGCAGTAATTGTCTGGGTTTCTTCTCCTGCTTCGGTCTGGCTGTAATGAGAATTCAGTTGCTCTCTTTAGCCAGACATCTTGACTCAGGCACACAGCCCAGAGATTTAGCATGGGAAATGAGGGCTGTGGTTTTAGGCAGCTGTGGCTTGTCACCAAGTCCATAGATTTTACCTGATAGAAATGTAGAGATAGCCTCAAGCCTTATAAAGGTTAATTATTAAAAATAAACATCAGGACCTTGAAAAGTAACAGGAAATGTCACAGAGAAAAGAATGAGGAACTAAAAAAAGACTCCTAGATTTAGAATTGGAAAGAACCCCCCAAAGAGCTGTCTAATGAGTGCTCATATTGACTTAACAGTGTTACAATCACCTGCATTTGATATTTCACAGGGACTGATTATTTTATTAAATCCTCACAACATCCCTATAATGGACATATAATTTTTTCCATTTTGCAAAAAAAAGGACCTTACCCCAGGTCAGATGACAGTAAGTAGAAGAACCAAAATTTGAACCAGAGAGATTCCAGAACCCAATTTTGAAAGTTCTAGACTCTACTGACTGGCCAGCACAGATGAGGGTAGGTTCTGGAAACAGTGGGTTTAAATTCCAGGCTTGCCACTCTCCAGCTAGTTAAGTCTGGGCAAATTAACCTTTCTGGGTCTCCAGAAATAAATAAATATAAATAAATAAATAAATACACACACACACACACACACACACACACACCACTTGAAAGCACTTAACTTTGTGCTTAGCATACAGAAAGTAGTCAATAATGTTAGCAATTATTTCTACCCTTACTATACCTCTAGTTATTAGGCATTCTGTTTTTGATTCAGTTTGACTTGTATTAGGCAATGGCATTACCAGGATGAATATAAGTGAACAAAACAGGGTCTCTAAGAGAAGCTATATACAAGCCCACTCACATAAACAGGCAATCAAATAAATAATTTCAAAATACCATGGTAAGAGTCACAGTATAGCTACATACTGGGTTCTATCTTGTAATGTGGACAACTGTTGCATGCTAATAATGATTAGGTGCTATTCTACAGAGAAGAACATGGTCTTAAGGAAATATGAAATGATAGGGATTTTCTCAGAGTTAAAAGATAAGTGTGAAGCGGCATATGTGCGGAGAGGAGATCTGATCAGCTTGATCTGAGCTGGGCATTGTGCTAAGCACTGGAGAAATAGTATTGCAGGAGAGACAAGTCCTCTGTCCTCATGGAGTTTAGTGTCTGTCAGTCAAAATGTATTTGAAGAAGTAATAAGATGTCAAATGTGATGGGTTTCACCAAAGGGGAAGTGTGAAGAACAAGAGCTCATAACAAAGGGACTGGCCCAGCTTGACAAGTCAGACAGTTCTTGAATGAGAAGGTCCTATTTAAGCAGTGATCAGGTGAATGAGTAAGCTAGAGACCAAAGACAGCGGGGGGAAGGTGACACACACTTTAGACAATCAGTCCAGCTTAGACAAAGAGCTTGAGGCAAAAAGAGATCCAACCTGTTGAAGAGGGGGGTCTATCTCTAGAGACAAGACAGAGACCAAACCTGACTATATCTGACTATACAAGGACTTGGTACTCAGAAGCCTTTAAATAGTATATAATGGAAGAAAATATGCTACCAGATTCACGTTTGCAAAGAGTCACTTTCTGGAGTTTGGAAAACTGATTGCAGGGAAGCAACATACAGTGACAGCGAAGGAGATGGAGTAAAATGGAGAGATTTCAGAAGTATTCCAGAAGTTAAGTATTGAGATGGAACATGAAGGATGAAAACAAGAACACGAGGATGATGTTCAGATGTCCAGAATAAGCAAATAGGAATATGACAGGTACTTGGTACAAAGATAAAGGACACTGGAGGAGAAGCAAGTGTGGGTAGAAGGTAATAAGGTCAAGTGTTAACCAGGTCGAGTCAGAGGTGCTCTGTGAAACATGCAAGTAGAGAGCAAGTAGAACACTCCCCAAGTGTGTCAGGAATACAGAATATTTAATTACATGTGAGTATTTCCAACTTACCTCATTGCTCCCACCCTATAACTCTGCCAAAATAACCAACCTTTCCTTCCTCTCTCATCTCCTAGGGAGAACCTGGTCTTTGTCACCCTAATTCTTGAGCTGTTACCATCCGAGGCAAAAAAGATGGAGAAGAAAGCATGGAACAAAGATCTGGTTTGCAGGTAGAAGTTCAAATGAAAAAAGATTGGAGAGAGCTGTGAAGAAGAAGCTCGGGGTTCATATGGAAAAAATGGGAGCCTTTAACAAAGGGACCGAGGCCTGACCTGGGAGGGGAGGCAGAGGAGTAGACAACAGAGATTTTAAGAAATATTGCGGAGCTATAACATACATGCTATTCTTCAAGACACAAGTAGAGTACTATTACTATTCAATTACTTTATGTTCCTAAACTGTATATATTTAAAAGCAACTTCAAAGGGAAACTGGGTGCAGGAGGGCTTGGAAGTTACACAAATATCTGAAGCTCAGAAATAGTTCTGTGTGGTTGGTGCACAAAATAGACACCAAAGGATTAGAAGCGATCACCCAGAAATGGAAGAGGAGAAGAATGCCTAAAACTCAGTCCTGAAACATTCCAGTATTTATGGAACTGTAAAAGGAAGAAAGTAAGAAGGAACAACCAGTAACCATCCACCTTACACTTGAATACCATGTTATTTTCTAAAGTCTTTTTTATGTTACCATTTTATATTAACATGTAAGGTCATCCTATCAGTTGGTAGATGCGACAGGTGTCATTCATTATCCCCCAAGAAAAGGTAAAGAAACCTAGCATCAAAGACAGACAAGAAGAGATTTTCAGGAAGTCACATAAGCAGGTTAACATCAAAGTGGGTCTCACAGATTCAGGTCCCCTAACCTCTGTTATGTGCCACTGGAGAACCAAGGGCCATGCCTCTGATTTGAATGTGACCCTTTAGAAATATCTCAGACACATTTTCTTTTTGGACCTAATACCTTAGCACATGTGAACTTCTAGAGGCAGGAGGGTCTGATCTCTCTCCTGCCCCCTATGACCTGCTATGTGACTTACTGCCACCAGATGTCATGTTAAAGAGTTCAGTCTCATTAGTCAATTGTATGTGATTTGCTGCATAATGTCAAGTAGACAAGTGTAAACCCATAAAACTACTCTATGAAAATGGAGAACTATAAAAGAATGTTATGTTCAGGGAGAGCAGGAAGCTCCTTGTTCACTGTGGCTATCTCACCTTGCTATCAATAAGATATCCATGCAAACTGTAATTTTCTGAATTTCTAAACATGGTGCCCATTTTTGATAGACCTTGGCTATTAAGGCTCTGCCACCCCAAAACCTCTTCACTACTCTGGGAAAACAAACGGAATTCTGTCCCTAGACAAGGCTCACTGTTCCAATGAAGGGCAGGTAAGTAACACTATACAAGATCCCCCAAATTAAGAACTAAGTACTTCATAAATGGGTGTAATTAATGATATTTTAAAGTTGAGGAAAAATCTACAAAGAACTTCTGACTTATTCCCAATGCCAAACACTAATCAAAATAAATGTCTGAGAAAGAGCAAATCCTCATTAGTGCACCCGAAACCGATGAAACGAAATGAACATAAGGAATGAGGGGGTGCAAATTCCTGTCAGCGGCTTATTAGTGTAAATGCAACCACAAAAATCTATGTTGGTACTGTTTCTGAATATCATTAGAAAGTCCAATTTCTTATAAAATAAATAAAGACGTCTGCATCAATGGAAACTCATTATCATGCCTGTCCTTAAGGAGTTTCATGGAGAACTGCACCGGAGACACCACAGTACGACCGATTCCCACACTCTCTCACGTTGCTGAGCTGACCCGTCATCAATAACTCAAATGCTTGAGTGCTGAAGCTGGCTTTCAAAAACCACTGGAAGCCCTTTTAAAGTCCTGAGTCAGAAGTATAAATAATTTCATAAACAAATAGCATCAGAAAATCCTGTTGCGATAGGTAAATATCCATGAACCACAGCAGCCTCTCAGCACAAGCCAGGCAGCAACTAATTAGCTAGTTGGAAGCACAGGAATAATAATAATAATGATGATGATAATGATTCTTGAACAAGAAGGACTATGATTTAAAAAAAGAAAAGACTAAGATGTCCTAATCACATTTTGCAAATCATTGCTCTATGATCGCTAAAGGAATAATTTTAATAAAAAGAAAGAGAATCTGTCTATAAAAGTTTCCCTTATTGTAGCTGTTTCTTTCCATTTGGCTGTCCTGCCCAGAACTGCTTAGTCCACAATTCTTCTGAAGAGTCAAGGATCTACAGTTACCAGGTTGTCAACACAGGGAGAATTCAATTTTTATTCTTCTTTAAAAAGACTTAAGACTTTCACAAACACCACTGGGCAACTTCATAGAGCAGTAAGTCCCAAAGGAATGAGAATATATATACAACACAAAATGCATGTAACAGAGGAGCCAGGTTATGGGTGAGATTTTATCTACGGGCATGACAAGCCCAATTATTGTTCTATATAGTGTTAAAAACCTCTTCACAAGGCATTATAAACATGTCACCATCACTTAAACTCCATGAAGTCTTTAACAGCCTAAATGACTTCTCCCTCAGTATTACTTGAGAATATTTATAATACTGATCTCATCATATTCCTTTTTACTGGGAACATCTCAGTAAGGTCTGTATCACATTGATTCTCCAAACCCAACTACAACCCCTTTAATGGGATGATCATAACTCACATATCTTCTGTACTCTAACTTGCCTCCCTGTTAAGCACAGACCTTAGCTTAACAGTTAATTTGTTACGTGGGATGCATATACAAAACCATAGCCTTTATTTTCTTTTTTTATAAAACCATACCCTTTTAAATTATTGTTAATGGACAGGTTTTACACTATACATGTTATTCATTAGGGAAAATTTAGAAGTCACATGTAAGAAGGTAGGTAAATAAAAATCACTTCTAGTCACACCTCCCATACATAACCAATATTAAAAACTTTGGCTATAACTTGCAGTATTTTTCCCACAATTCTGCAGCATTAAGTCATTACATTACAAACATTTTCCTTCTCTTTAACTATTCTTTTCTCAAAAAAGGATCTCTAGCTTCTGTAAGAAGTAGGTATGATAAATATAGAAGTCAAATGAGTGAGACATAGAAGGTACAACATACTCTGTAGGCCAAAGAAAACACATCCCTGTGTAGCTCTATACAACAAGCTAGATACTGGTTTGTCACCCTTGTAGCTCAAGATCATTTTAAGTAACAGCATAATATTCCAGTATTCAGATAAAGAGAAGAAAGACGTGTTCCTAGAACACACAGATCAAAGAGGGCAGGGGGAAAAAAAAACAACAGAGAAGGGAAGAATTTCTTGATAGGGAGAGATGGCAAATAAAGAAATCAATACATATGTTAAGAAAAAATTTTTTTGCTAAGAAATTTCCTAAAGAAGTAGAGGTTATAAGAGAAAGATAACTATATGAAATGCTAACAAAAGTGGAAGCAGTATGCTTTTACACCAGACAAATGGAATACACAAAGGTTAATAAAAAATCAATACGTTTCCTCGAGGCAGTGAATTTAGCAAACAGGAACTTAAGTGGTGCTTTGTCATATTTGGTTCTATGTGACATCTAGAAGTAAATGTTCCAGCACAACAAACAATGTGGCCCTAAACAGCAGCGAATGGCTGTGAATCACCTGAATGTAGATTGTAATTGAATAGGCATAGACAAAATACACAAGAAATGTGTACAGAGAAAGATAAGCCCAGGGCTAGAATCTGGTTGTGGAAATATTCATGCAATAGATGCAAAGGGCTGAGGAGTAAAACAAAGAATTATTATAGGAAATATTAAGGTAGCAAAGTAGTAAATGAACACCCTCCCACTCCAACCAAATTTTTAATCTGTTCTTCACAAAAGGTCTGGCTTTTGCCTAAAATGGGTACGAGAGAGCCATGAGGAGGAAATCGGCTTAAAGATAACAGAATGAAATAATAGGGAAATGGGTAGGGTGAAGGATTGCTAAGAACACTAAAAAATTAATAGCATATGTAAATAATTACAGAAGTAAACCCCATATTGGAGGCAGGAAATAACAGAAATGAAGCCATGTGAAATTTCGATCAGTGTGGAACAACAATTTGAAATGCTCTCCAAGAATGAAAAGCAAAGGAAATTAAAATGATAAAAGATATGTTGAAAGACAAGCCATTATAAAAGAAATAAATGGGCCCAGGGATAGGTAGCAACAGCAAAACACATTCAGAGAAATTTTCTGACTTGTGAAGTTAAAAAAAATTTACCAAATTTTTTTACCAAATTTTTTTACAGATAGAGCAGAGAGAAAAAACAACAACAACAAAAAAACAAACACAAAAAACCAGCTTACCCACCAAGTATTAAAAACCAGGCAATACAAAACACCACAGAGCAGCAACTGCACATATCTAAGGCGGAAATGTTGTGATCCAAGTATTTTATATCTTGCCAAGTTGTCTTTCAGGAGTGAGAATGTGAAAGACATTCTCAAGTAGGAAACACCTAAGATAAACCATCCATTTACTATATTTGAAACAAGCTCTAAACCAACCCCAAGATTAACAACAAAACCCTGAAGGATAGGGAAGTTTCAGTATAAACAGCTCAGAGGATCTGCCCCTCACTTGGCGGAGGGGCGGGGGGCGGGGGAGGTTGGAGTAGCTGAACAGGTAGACAACTGAGTATTCACTCAACCCTTCTTATTCTGGCTCCTCTCTTTTCCCAGTTCTAAGTAACATTTCTTGAGCTGCACAGATAGAATTTCTGGCTTGTCTAACAACCACTTCAAAGCATTAACTGGTCTTTCTCTTTTCCAGCACTTGGTGACAACAGCTAAACATTTTACTTGGTTAGAACATTATGCCTGAATAATTATTAAGTAATAATTTCTACTTAATGTCCCAAAAGGCAAAGATTTGTGGAAGATAATGTCCACATTCATTATTTAAAAATCTCTATTAATGACTTCCTGTGTTTCTAAAAAGTACACTGAATGACCCTAGCCTGTGAGTTTTTTTAAAGTGGTAAAAATCATGTAAGTCACCCATTAATAGATATTTTTTCTCCCAGTCTCTTCTAGTATTATCATTCCATCTATATGACTATTCCTATGCTGCTTATCATTTAAAAAGCCAACGTGAGGGGTGCCTGGTGGCTCAGTGGGTTAATCCTCTCCCTTTGGCAGGGGTCATGGTCTCCGGGTGCTGGGATGGAGTCCTGCATCCAGCTCTCTGCTCAGCAGGGAGCCTGCCCCCCACCCCCACATGCCTCTCTGCCTACTTGTGATCTCTCTCTCTCTGTGTCAAATAAATAAATAAAATCTTAAAAAAAAAAAAAAAAGCCAAGGTAAGTAAAAAATCTTAAAGTGAAAATGCAGAGGAAAAAGATCTACAAACAATGATACACAACCTGCTTTCACAGATTCTTCACTAATAAGTCTCAGTAATCACGGAAATCTACCTGGAATAAATTTTTAGTTGTTTGATGAAGAACAGAGCCAAGCTGGCTTCCACTGCCTCTTATTTTATTACTACAAAATGGGGAACTATGTTCTTCATATACACTTTTTGCACTTATCATCCAAGATACTTTTGAAATAGAAAATGGAAAAGTCTGTCTGCTCTTAGGAGCCCTAGTTCTGTATCATCTGGCTTTAAGGAACCTAAATCTCACTATTGATAAAACTGAACAGAGTGGGTGACAAATAACCTTAAGGTCCTCACTAGTTCAGAGTTTAAATTGTTTTAATAGACATAACTACTTTCTATTTTATTCTTTAGTATACCAACAATGGATACAGAACTCAGAGACCGTTTCGCTGAGTCTTTGAATTGGTAGGTACCAATCACAGCGAAACACTGATCAACAGTATAGGATTCTGTTTCTTTTTACTTGTAGGGTCTAAAAAGAATATAGGGATCCTTAACATTTATGAAAGGTGATAACCAAGATGCCATAACTGTGACTTAGTAACAACACTCTTAGAAATAGACTCCAAAACAAAAACAAAAACAAAAACAAAAAAGAAATAGACTCCAAGTGATATGACAAATAATGAACGCTATGGATGCTTGTGAAAAAGGCACTATCATCTCTTTTAAGCTGGCTTTAGAAAGAGATGATTAAAATGAACCCCTGTACTGCTCTCTGTGGCTTACAAATATACACTCTACTTGTAGCTCTAGAGGCAGCTCTGACTCAGTCAAGGAAGCCTAGCTTTGGCACATATTAGCTGGCATTATCTCTTATTTCTGCTCCAGCAGCTTTGACACTGACACAGCCAGAATTAAAGTAGTGATTTCCAAATTCTTTAACAGATGAGGAGGTAAAGTGACTTTTATCACTGCTTCTACTCCCATTTTACCTTAATAATTCAATTGTAAAAATATGTAGCTCATTGTCTTACCCTTTTTGAATAGTATTTTGCAAAATCTCCATCTACAAGTATGCCAATGGCATATTTCAACAGGCTTTTATTTATATGAAGTTAATTTTCTATTCAGGAGGAGACAGCAGAAAGGCAGATGACAGACATATGTGGGAGGACGATGAATAGGTGACTAATAGATGGTAGAGATATGGTTAAAAATCATTTGTTTGTTTTCAAAGGGCTAATTTCAACTTGATGAGCACTCAAATGGGTAGCTTTAAATACAAAAAATTAAAAACGTCCTTCTCTTAGTATGTCTCTTGTCAAGCTGGAAAGGATCCCCCCAATCCTGACGTTTCCTTTCTTCAAGTATATCCTGCCTTTAAGCTTGTGTTTATCTTATTTAATGGGAGGTCACAAACAAAACAAGAAAGAGAAAAGGAAACAAGTAGTTTCTTTGAAAACACAAAAGTAGGAAGACATAACCCCTGCATTTTGGCCATCTCCAATCTTCTCACTGCTGTCAGAATTTCTCTGTTGGATAGCTGACTTCTTGCCAGCACCATGGAACTCAAAAGACAATCAAATGGTACCTTGTGCTGAGAGAAAGTAACTACCAATCTAGGTTTCTAATCCAACAAAAAAAGGTCTCAAGAACAAGAACAAAATTCTTAAATAAGTAAATTCTAAATGTCTATTTTGGATTTCTGGACCCAACTGTCATGTATTGGTTGGGAAGAAGGGGATCTCCTGATATTAAAAAACAAAAAAACAAAAGAAGAAACAAAAAACAGTTCTCGGACATCAACTGGGTGCTCAAGAATTCAGCTCACTTCTGATAGTATCTGCCTCTCAGAGAGCATCATATTCCAAAGGTTAAGAGCTCAATCCTACAAAATGGCTCCACCACCTGCATTTCAGATCCCAGTCACAAGCCCAGGTTGCTACCTGTGCTTCTGATCCACTGGCTACAAACTAACGGTTCCAATGGCCCCTACAGCTCAGTAGACACTCCTCAAGTTTAAGTTGTTACCTGTACTTCTGACCAACTGGCTACAAATCAGAGATTCCCACAACCTCCTCCTCAGATTCGATTAATCTGCTTGAGAAGCTCAACAGAATTCACAAACATTTTACAGTTGATCCTTGAGAATGGGGGTGAGAGTGCTACCCTACGTACATATTTGAAAATCCAAGTATATCTTTTGACTCCCCCAAAATTTAATTACTAATAGTTAATAGGAGGTTAAGCCCTCTGTTAACCAGAGGCCTTAGCATAACATAAACAGTCAATTAACACATATTTGTATATTAGGTTAACTGGGAAAAAAGTCAGGCTCTAAGTAGGTCGGTAAATGCTTCATCGGTTCTTACTGAGGACTACAGCCCAGGAGACAGTATTTCAGATTGCTTGTTAGCTTACAGGGCATTAAATACAAAAAGGGGTATATGATTTACAAGCAGTTCTCTAAATACTTGCACATTATGAAGTATTATTTTTCAGTTGTAAAAAATTAAGGTTTAGTAATTTCCACACAGACACGTGAAAAACCCTGAGGTCATCTTAATGCACCGTTTCTATCATATCTGACTGATCAAACCATTGCCTGCATGCCTCCACTTAACTCATTTTCCAGTTCTTCCTGTTTTTGAGCTCTCCTTGAGGTCACTTGAGAAAGTCATAAAAGGTTGACATCAGTCACCTACTATCATTTTAGTGCAGTTTCATACATTATATACATCATTCTTTTAATAAAAGAAGCTAAAGAAAGTTATTAAGAAAATCATAAAGGAGAGAAAATACATTTATAGCACTGAAAGAACACTCTACTGCCTCTATTTTGATCTCAAACCTTATAATTAAGTTCTTCTTTCCAGCTTTTCTCTTAACACAGGTAAAAGATCTTGGGGGCAAAGCGCTTCCTGAAGGGAACAGGAACTACCCCCTCCAGTCCTAAGGACTGCCCTAAACCAGCAAGACCCAGCCTGACAGACCCCACGACAATGATGGATTTGACCTTCTCTGCCACTTGCACAGAACCAACCGACCTTTGTCCTACATTTTTCTTATATAAACCCGGAAGTATTTTTGGCACTTTGAAGACAGTCTTTGAGACACTCGTCCAGTGTCTTCCCAGTGCTGGCCTCATGGAAATAAATTCCTCTCTCGTTTTACCACCACTCATTTCTCCACCTTTGGATTCTGTCAGCAGGAAGTGGTTGAACGTGTCTGTTTGGGACCCCTGAAGCCAGATGCTCTCGCATCCTGTACCTCTGCTACACTACTGCACTGTATTTATTGAAAACAAAAAATCACTACATAAGTGGACCCACACAGCTCAAGCCCATGTTGCTGAAGGGTCAACTATACTTACTAGCTCACTGGTTTGTTGTAAACAGATAAAACTCAGGAATAGCTAGAGGGAGGAGATGCACAGGGAAGGTGTGTGGGAATGGGCACAGAGCTTCCATCCCCTCTCCAGCATGCCACTCTTCCAGAATCTTCACAGGCTCCCCAGCCAGGAAGCTTTCCAAAACCCCAACCCTTTTGAGTTTTAATGGGGGTTTCACTGACCTTCAACCTCCAGCCCCTCTTCCTTCCCCTGAGGGCAGGAGGTGGGACTGAAAGTTCCAACCTTCTAATCACATGGCGGACTCTTCTGGCAACCAGCCCCCATCCTGAGTTGCTTCACAAAAGTCAAATTTATCACTCACTCTCTGCACTGGGGAAATTCCAAGGGTTTTAAGAACTGTGAGCCAGGAACCATGGACTAAGACCAAACATATTTCCTAAAACCACAATATCACAGTATTGCAGAAAAAATGTTATCCCAAATGGATGATGCAATAGAATAAAGACACAAGAAGGAATGAAGAACAGAGAAAGTGATAAACACATAGGATACCTAAAAATTGAAACTAAACAAAAACCCATCAGCAACACTTTGGGACATATAAATGCAAACTCAAGAAAAAAATCAAAATACATGACAATAGAATTAAGGTTGGGAGAAGGTAAAAAGGAGTTCATATGCTGTAATTTGCTTGTATTATTTAGAAGGATGGTAAGAACACTTTGTAACTTTAGGCTTCGTTATGTTAAGTATGACTAAAATTTCAATGGCAACTACCAAAAAAATATGCAAACAAAATCGAACTTCCAAACTAGTTAAAAGAAATTACATGAGAAAAATTTATGTATATAGGGCAGTTCAAAAAGAAGAAAAAAATGAAGCACCAATAAATTGGGGGTAAGAAGGCAGCTTTAAATTCAATTATTTCAATAATTATAATACATGTGGAAGAATCAAATGCACCAAGTAAAAAGAAGAGCGATCCACCTAGATTTAAAGCAATCTCTATAGATTTAAAATTTACACTTCATTTTTATTAAAAAAAAAAAACACGTGTTAAAAGAATATGAACAAGACTAAAAACAAAAGAATAAAAAAGATAAACAAGGAAAAGTCTAAATAAAAGAAAGTTGAAAAAATTTTTAAAAAAACTGAGCAGCCATAATCATTCAGTTAAAATAGACAGTAAGGCAAAAAGTTATTAACTAAAGACAAAAAGTCATTCAGTACTGATAAAGGATTCCATTCATAAGCAAAAGAAAACAATTACATATGACTTTATAACATGGTTTAAAATACAGAGAACAAAAGATGACAGAAATAAAAAAAATAGACAAATCCACAAATCACAGTGATATAACATCTATTATTGTTACAAATGCAAAAGGAGCATTTATAAAAACTGACCATTATTTGTTCCATACGATAGCCCTGGCCAAATATCAAAAGGCCAAAATGATATGGACCATGATTTACAACCTTGAAGCAAATGCATAAGAAACAAATTTAAAAAAAAAAAAAAAAGTAAATTAACCAAAACAAATCAGCCATATGTTTGAGAATTAAAAATTTACTTTCAAATAATCCACAGGTCAAAGAAATCATACTGGAAATTTTTTTTGGAAGTGAGTAGAAATAATAAACACTCCATATAAATAGTTGTATGATTCACCAAAACAGGTATTTAAATAAGTCCTAAAAATAAATAATCTATGTTTATCCAAAGAATTTAGGGGAAAATTAACTTAAAAAGCATTAAGAAATACTAAATAACAAAAACTAATGAAATAGTAAAGAGGGAATTCAAAAGCAAAAAGCTGGTTCTTTTAAAATATTATTTCTCACAAATATCTGGAAAAACTTGTCAAGAAAAGGAAAGCTCAAATAACCAACATCAAGAATGAAAACATAACGATAGAAACTTGAAACATAATGAGAGCCACTATGAACATTAATTCCTATAAATTTGAAAACTTAGATGAAATGAACACATTCCTAGAAAAGGAATTTATCCAGTAAGTACTGGAAAACATGAATAGTCCTATAACTACTAACGACCTTGGAAAAGATGGTCAAAAAAATATTCCCATAACAAAAACTTCAAACCTAGATGGCTTTGGTTAGTTTCAACAAACTTTCAAGAAACTAACTCCATTCTTATATAAACTATTCTATAATATTAGAAAAAGGCAGTATGAAACAAACAAAAAAGGCAGTATTTTGTAACTAATTTGATGGACTCAAATAACCTTTGCTATGGCAAGAGACAATTCACAGATACCTTGTGCTTTTGCATGTCTTACAAGTAGGTACTGACTGATCTTTGTTACATATTATCTTCTCAAGATATTTGGTACAGCCAACTACAGTAAAAAAAATAGTGTATCCCTCTAGAGAAAAGGGTAGTTTTGGAGACAGTCTTGAAAATAAATATCTCCCACCAGAGCAAAAAGCAGCTCACTTACTGCCCATTACCAAGTTTGGATTCCTTAAACTCAGGGAACTTCTTCTACATCATAATCCACTGTATGTGAAATGTTACCTAGTCTTCTTCGTTTGACCATGTAGGAACTGGGGCTCAAGGAACAGGTGCACAAATGGTGATTCTTTGGGTGCTGTTGGGCATAAAACCCTATCCTTTATCTCTGACCCAGGAACCTTGTGTCTTCTACCAGAACCCATGAAATTCTGAAAGATTAACTTTTAACTTACAAGATAAATACCTTTCACAGTTCCTGACATGCCTGAACTTTAAAAGGTCAGCACAAGTCATATATCACAAATGAGAAGGAAAAAATCCTAAAAATATATAACAGAACTGAGCAATCCACCACTGTATAATAATGCATCATGATAACCCAGAAACACAAGATTATCCCCCAATGCAATACCAATTAATATATTTACTTTATTAAGGAATCAAAGAAGAAAACATATTTTATAAATATAGAAAATGTGTCAGATAAAATTCAACATCCATTAATAATTAAAAACAAAAAAGGAAAAGAAAATTAAAAAATAAATAAGGGCTATACTAACTTGATAAAGAGTAAAGAAAAAGATCTATAGCAAATATCATACTTAACAAGAAAGTGATTAAAGAATTTTATCTGAAGTTGGGAAGACTTCTATTCAACACTAGAGGTTCTAGCCAATGCAGTAAGATAAGAAAATATGTATAAGATTGAGAAGGGGGAAAAAAGCATTATTCACAAATATAATTGTGTATTTTTCTAAAATACCAGTGTATATCAGATACACTGTAATAATAAAGGAGTTTAACAACATTGGATTTTTAAGTACACAAAAATCTAATACATATTCATATGCTAATAGCTTAAAAATAAAATTTTAAATTACACCATTATCAAGAGCACCAAAAATAAGTTTCTAGTATCAAGTATTAGAAAAAGCAATTTTAAGGAGGAAATTGTAAGACTTTATACTTATAACATTAAAGAATATATCAATATTGATGGAAAACCCATGTTCATGGATTAGAAAACTCAGTATTATAAAAACGCTAGTTTTTTTTTCCAAATTGATACCTAGATTCTGCACAACCTAAACCAAAATCCCAACAAGACTTTTTTTTCTATAACTTCATAAGCTGAAAATAAAATGGAAATTTATATGCTTACTCCTTGATGGGAATCAAGGAACCAAGGAACCAAGAATAATTATTACACTCTTGAGAAAAAATAAAGGAGGATTTGTCCTCCCATGTGTCAAGACTTATTACAATGCTATTACAACCAAACAAGAGCACAAAAGAGAACACCCACAATGAGTCACACCTGTATATCAACTCTTGACATACAGTAGAGGAGGTATCAAGAGGAAAAGATGGACCTTTTAGTAAATGACGGTAAGAACACTGGGTATCAAGATGTTATAAAATGAACTTCAATCATACCTCTCACTACACACAAAAATCAATTCAAGCTGAGTTAAAGATAAAACATATAAAGAGAAATACATAATAAAAGTAAACAAAGTTTTTAGAAGACAAGAGAGGTAGTCTTGAGAGGCTATGGTTTTATAATGAGAAAATCTACAAATCTTCAAATTAACCTACTCTGACAGTAGAGGGTAATGCCATGACAAGAAAGCAAGATTAATACAGAACAAATTCACAAAACACACTAAATTTCTTGTTTTCTTATTTTTGTAGCTTCAGAAAGAAAAGGCAAATGATTCACATGTTGTAAACACAAAGACAACATAAACAACAGAGGGAAAGAAAGGACATCTAATTTATCTGAGGATTTTCAGAAACAAATGAAAAGACATTTGTAATTAAAAATAAAATTAGAAAGTCAACTCTAAAATATCTTAGGGGTACTTACAGAACAGAAACCACTGGCTAAACTAAATTTCACTCCATAATCTTTCATATTCCTAGAAAAAAACTACGAGTTTCCATGTATTAAAAAAGTACTAAGCTATTGGAAAAAAAAAATAAACAACTTAAATGTTCAAATTCATCTTAAGAAAAATTTTCCTAAAATTTTTGAGGGTAATGCTAACAATTATACTATAAATTTAGAGAAATTCTCCCTTTTTAAAACTTCAATTATTTTTCCTGCTTTACCTAAAGAGAATTTGGTGATGCAAGAGTAAGAAATCATTATAGCTTTTTTTTTTTTTTTTAAATCACCCAGTGCTAATCATGACAAGTACACTCCTTAACCCCCATCACCTATTTCACCCATCCGCCTACCCTCCTCCCTCTGGTAACCATCGGTTTGTTCCTATACTAAGTTTGTTTCTTGGTTGTAGAGCTCTCCCCCGCCACCGTCCCACCCCTTGCTCATTTATTTCATTTCTTAAATTCTGCATATGAGTAAACCATATGGTAATTGTCTTTCTCTGACATTTCACTTAACATTACATTTTCTAGATCCATTCATGGTGTTGCAAATGGCTGAATTTCAAGGCTGAATAATATTCAGTGTGTGTACACACACACACACCCCACCACCTCTTCTTTATCCATTCATCTACCAATGGACAATTGTCTGCTTCCATAATTTGGTTATTGTATATAATGCTTCTATAAATATGAGATGCATGCGTCCCTTTGAATGAGTGTTTTTTTTATTCTTTAGGTAAATACCTTGTAGTGCAAATTCTGGATCTTAATGTAGTTCTATTTTTAACTTTCTGAGGAAACCCCATTCTCTTTTCCACAGTGGTTGTACCAGTTTGTATTTCCACCAACAGTGAAGGAGGATTCCTTTTTCTCCACATCCTCATCAACACCTTTTGTTTCTTGTGTTGATTTTAGCCATTCTGACAGGTGTGATGTAATATTTCATTGTAGTTTTGATTTGCATTCCCCTGATAAGCAAAGATGAACAGCTTTTGATGGGTCTGTTGGCCATCTGGATGTCTTCTGCCATTTTTAAATTATTTGTTTTTGGGGTGTTGAGTTGGGTTCTTTACATATTTTGGATACTAATTGTCTATCATATATATCATTTGCAAATATCTTCTACCATTCTGTAGGTTGCCTTTTAGTTTTGTTGATTATTTCCTTCACTGTGCGGAAGTTCTTTTATTTTGATGTAGTCCTAATAGTTTACATTCATTCCCCTTGCCTCAGGGAGCCTACCTAGAAATAAGTTGCTATGGCCAATGTCAGAGAAATTACTGCCTGTGCTCTCTTACAAGATTTTTATGGTTTCAGGTCTCACATTTTGGTCTTTAATCCATTTTGAATTTATTTTTATGTATGTCATAAGAAAGCAGTCCAGTCTTCCCAACACCACTTGTTGAAGAGACTATCTTTTTCCCATGGTATATTCTGTCCTGCTTTGTTAGAGATTAGTTGACTATATAGTCATGGGCTTTTTTTCTGGATTTTTAATTTTGTTCCAATGAGCTATATATCTATTTTTGTGCCAGTACCATACTGTTTTGATCACCACAGCTTTGTAATATAATTTGAATTCTGGAATTGTAATGTCTTCAACTTTGCTTTTCAAGATTGTTTTGGTTATTCAATGTCTTCTGTGGTTCCCTAAAAATTTTAGGATTGTCTGGTCTAGTTCTGTGAAAAATGCTGTTGGTATTTTGGTAGGAATTGATTTACATGTGTAGATTGTTTTGGATAGGATAGACATTTTAACAATATTTGTTCTTCCAACCCATAAGCATATAATGTCTTTCCATTTCTTTGTGTTGTCCTCAATTTCTTTCATCACTGTTTTGTAGCTTTTAGAGACAGGTCTTTTATCTCTTTGGTTAGGTTTATTCCCAGGTATTTTATTATTTCATGATGTAATTGTAAATGGCACTGATTCCTTCATTTCTCTTTCTGCTGCTTCATTATTGTATAAAGAAATGGAACAGATTTCTGTAGATTGATTTTGTAACCTACAACTTTACTGAATGCATTTATCAGGTCTAGTAGTTTTTTGGTGGAGTTCTTTAGGTTTTCTATATATATAGTATCATGTCATCTCCAAATAGTGATAGTTTTACCTCTTCCTTACCAATTTGGATGCCTTTTACTTTTTTTGTTGTGGTTGTCTGATTGCTATGGCTAGGACTTCCAGTACTATCCTGAATAACAGTGGTGAGAGTGGACATCCTTCATTCTGTTCCTGGCCTTAGGAGAAAGGCCCTCAGTTATTCCCCATTGAAGTTGCTATTAGCTGTGGACTTTTCATATATGGCCTTTATTATGTTGAGGTATGTTCCCTTGAACCCTACTTTGTTGAGGGTTTTTATCATGAATAAAGGTTGTACTCTGTCAAATGCTTTTTCATTATATCTCATTTTTAAAATGACATTTACCAAAAAGTTAATGGCCGACTAGCTACAGGCATATATAACTATCATTTTTCTAGTATCTATTTTATTAGTTCTTTTATATAGAAACTCAATAATCCCTCTGAATTTCTTTTAATCCTAAGAAATTGGATAAATCTATACATTGCAATAACTAAAACAAAACAAAACAAAACTAATGAACTTTTGCAGGCTAATAATTGTTCACCATTTGTGACACTTCAATTTTAAATCCAGAAGATAGAAAACTCAATTCCAGCGCTACTTTCTGGAATTTTCACAAACAACTTGCCCAATATTTACTTGAATCCTAAATTTGTTTTCCCTTTGATAGACAGGAGAATAAGGAGATATTTCTGCCAACAATTCATTGAAGCATAATGTCTACATCTAAATTAGTATAAAATGGAAAAAAAGCAGCTGCTGTGTCTCTATTCAGAATCACACAGCAGCTGTGAAAAGGGTTTTATTCTTCCACTTCCAAGTCAGTACATCAAAAACTTCACCCAGGAGCTTGCCAGTAACTTCCAAACTAATTGTAGAATTGCCATAGCAATGAAATGACTATAGCCACACACGATCATTTGGACTTCTAAGCCTGGGCTATTTATAATTAGAACAATGACTCCGACAAGAAAGTCATAGAGGATAGGCTAATTAAGGTGTTTAACTCCAAAAATGTAAAAGGCTCAACTTCAGTTTGTTTCATTCAGCTTACTTCAGAAAAATAATGACTATGTAATTTCAAGATCTTTTTTTTTTTCCATTTTGTTAAGACCGAACATCAGTATTTACACAACACATATCAAATATTGGGTTATTTTTCTCCAGTGGAATATCTGTGGAATAATCTCCAGTATCAATTATAAATGTATTTTAAAATGTCAGGCCCATTTCTTACAACTAAATGGCCTTAAATTGTTAACATATAAATTTAAACAACAATAAATGTTATCTGATGTATTCCAACCTAAATAAAAATACCCAGTGTGGAGTAATTATTTATTGATGAAAGAAGGAAGGAAAGAATAAAAATGACAATATTACTAAAAGACTAATGGACTCCCACAGTGCAAAAAATTTCTTTTTATGATCAGGAGACTCCCACTCTAAATGTCCTACAGCTTTCTGTCTTATTAAAATTACCAAAATTGGAACCCACTACAAGCCAGTAATAACTGATAGTAATGTCCCCATATATTACGTTTTCATCACAATCAATACAGCAAAATTTTTAATCAAGGCTATCAATAATTCCATCAAGGATGGTTTTTGAGGCTGTTGTAAAATACGGAAGTGTTAGTAGTAAGAAACAACAGGAAAAATTATGTTGCATCATTTGTAATATTACTAGAAGTCCTTTAAAAAACCTGCACTTTGGGGCACGTGGGAGGCTCAGTTAAGTGTCTGCCTTCAGCTCAGGACATGATCTCAAGGCCCTAAGAGCAAGCCCTGTATTGTGCTCTCTGCTCAGCAGGGAATCTGCTTCTCCCCTCTCACTCTCTGTGTTCTCTCTCTCAAATAAATAAATCTTTAAAAAAAAAAAAAAACCTAGAATAAAATAAATAAAATAAAAACCTGCACTTTGATGGGTAGTTAAACCCAAACTTATTAAATTTCAAAAATTATTTCAAAAACCAAATACTAATTAAAAACTAAACAGTGTTATCATTATGGTTGAACAATACAACAAAACCCCTATTTTTTATTTATAACTCAATCAACAAATATCATGTATGATATATACTGATAATACCAGGAAGCTTTTAATAGTCAATGTTGAAAAACAAAACTCTACTAAAAAATGACTAAGTGGAACACTAATATTTAAGTTAGAGAGAGGAAAAAAACAAAGGCAACTCTAGTCCACGGTAGGCTACATAAATAGAATTATCAACATGAAAATAAATTGCTGAGATTATACAACAATGAGAGACTCTTCTGGCTGTTTTATTCACATACTCAGATCTCTCTGCTACCCCTCAAAACTATCACCTATCTACTGGGATTCTATAAGAGTTCTACATGGTACAGACACCTTATAATTTCTCCATGGCAACCTGAAGTGACCCAAAGAGACAAATTATTCGCAGAGGGTAGGAATATTTGATTCTGACACTCTATTACAAAAATTAACCACAATGGAGACAAAGTGAATCAAGAGATGGATAATAATCTCTTTACACCTACGGAGAGCAATGTTTTACACACATGCTTTCTTTTTAATTCTCACAACCACACTTTGCAATAAGTATTGTGAGCTCCATTTACAACAGGCTAAAGAATCAGAAGCTTAAATGAGTTAAACAAAATACCCACGGTCACATAGCTAGTAAGTGGCAAGACCGCCTGATCTGAATATTCATGGTTTTTTAGCCAAATAGTCTCTCTGAAAGTCTTGGTATTTGGCCCACTTTTCAAAACTTACACATTAAAGACAATTTAAGGGACACCTGGGTGGCTCAGTCAGTTAAGCGGCTGCTTTCGGCCCAGGGCATGATCCCAGCATCCTGGGATTGAGTCCCACATTGGGCTCCTTGCTCCGTAAGTAGCCTGATTCTCCCTCTGCCTCTGTCTGCCACTCGGTCTGCCTGTAATCTATCTCTCTGACAAATAAATAAATAAAATCTTTAAAAATAATAAAAACAATTTAAGAAAGCATTCAGATATACATGCATACAAAATTAAATGTAGCTGTCTACCAGAGGTAACTAAATGTAGATATCTGAGGTTAAATATTTATTAAAGTAATGTAAATCCCTAGAACAGGAGTCGCCAAGTAAAAAGGTGCAGCCAGGAAATTTTGGGCCTGGACCTAATGATATATAAAGCAGTGAGTGTTATATACAACTGTACTGGGCATAACAGTTAATAGCTTCAAAACATGCCATAAAACAAATAGACGCTTCTTCTAATCCTGCTTACCTCAATATAACTTCTGTAAAGGAAAACTGGGTATTACATGAGTGTCTGCTCAAAGAAATAACATGGAAGTTTTTTTACGAAATGAGAGTAGCAAAGGTTTCCAAATCCTTCAAACTTCACATAATGAAAATTCACTATGAGATGCCTCATGTTCTGGAGGTAGAACTAAGATACGAGTGAGCAATAATAATTGATCATTCATAAAATATTTAACATAAACCAAAATAAGATACTATACCTACACATAAAGATATATAAACACAGGCAAACTCTAAGACAGCTGGAGGCACAAAAAATACAGTCAATTAATAATAAGTAGTAATATTAATGTGAAATAACTCGTTAAATGGTAATCCATGTATGAAGGGCTCCTGAATTCATAGGAGGGGAGGATCACTTTGGGTCTATCAGACAGCTTCATGGAAGAACTAGGCTTGCAAGTAAAAAGGAGGTACATTAATGAAACGGAAATTATTACACTTTCATTAATAGTTTTCACAGCCATGTAACTGTCGAAAGTTAAATTCAAAAGCTAAAAAAACAAAAAGCTTTTTTTTCTAGAATCAGGAGATACTAAAGACTTAAGTTTTAATATTCCTGGGAAATAAATTTAAACTACAAAAGCACATCACATATTCTATATGGCATGAAGAGAACGAAGTATTTGGATTTCAGTAACAGGCAAGAGTTAATTTACAGGTTGGCCCCTTATACTCTGTATGTGACCATGGGCAAATTATTTAACCTATTCTGTTTATTCATCTAGAAAATGTGGGTGATAATACTAACTCAAGAAGCTTTATGATTCAATTAGATGATATATGGGGGGAACAACAGGTACTAGTTTTTATTATCTAAATTCTTTAAAATCAAATTCTTAGTCTAGGGTGCCTGGGTGGCTCAGTGGTTAAGGCCTCTGCCTTCGGCTCAGGTCATGATCCCGGGGTCCTGGTATCCAGCCCCGCATCGGGCTCTCTGCTCAGCAGGGAGCCTGCTTCCTCCTCTCTCTCTCTCTCTCTGCCTGCCTCTCTGCCTACTTGTGTTCTCTCTCTGTGTGTCAAATAAATAAATAAAATGTTTTTTAAAAATAAATAAAATAAAATTCTTAGTCTAAATTAAATAAGCTTTTTGTATCTTTCTTTGAAAGACTTTAACCTTTAATAATGAATTGGGTCTGTTATCTAAATATACTAAACATGGTTAGTATTTTCAAAATCCTTTAACCAGTTGTTTTTTTTTTTCTTTTACTTACACAGAAATACTAATTCTATGGAATTGGTGGTGATTCCTAATATCATCCTACCACCTTTCTTAAACATAATTTTCTATTCTCTTTTCTTACTTATTCTAATACTAATTAAGTATTTACTAATCACTTACATGTCTATTCAGGTCACCTATACATTGCTGGTGATATGTACAACTGAATAAACAGTAATATTAGAGGAAATATGTTCTCTTCGTTCCTCAACTTTTATATTACCTGCCCAAGAATACTGTCATAAATACCAATTTTTTTCATTTACTTTCACTCTTCTTTCCCCTTCTTCAATATTTAGGCTAATACACTGGCTGCTTCTAGTGAAAATTGTCCTTTTGATGAACAAGTATTTTACTTCACAGAAAGTTTAACCTTCTGAAATGTAGGTACTGTACATAAATTTTAAAATAATTATGAAGTACTCCACAAAATGTAGAGCAATAATGAGAAAATGTCAGATTAAATCTGCATTTTCTTTGTTTTTTGGGGTTTATTCTTGTCCAAATGTGAAATGGCACAAAGACAAGAGTCGGAAGAAAGGGCTACAGAAAGGCTAAGAAGTGCCTGAATCCCCAAGAGTTGACCACAGTGCCCACTGACAAGGAATGAGGGGCCCGGTGAACAAACAACTCATTACCAGCCATACTGAGGGATGTCGAGACATAAAATGGGTAGAAGAACATAGTCTTTTTATACATGGATGTTTCTGATGTATGCTTAATGGATAAGCTAGCTACACACTTCACAGTCATACAATAGTCATAAAAAATATAAGGAGCATTTAACGTAAGTTTGCAAATATTAGTTACTTAATGTCTGCTAAAGGGAAGAGGAAGGGGAAAAAAGGAAGAAAAAACAGAACTCAACTAAGATCTCAAAGCCTTTATGGTATCCGCTAGCAGAAATACTGTATTCAAAAGCATGTGTTCCTTAATGAGAAAAGCTGCATAATGTACTCACTCATTAAATGTTTCTAAACACTCCTTTTGATGGTATTAAAAAATAAAGTTAATTACCTATTGTATCCATTCAATAAGACAAAATATTAATTCTGTAAATGATGTGGATTTTGTATGTGTCAAGCATTATGAAGAAATGAAGTCAGAGGGAAAAAAAAGTCTCCTGGATTGTGGTGTCCAATTGCTGACATTTCTGTATTAGTACATTTCATTTCAAACCATTAGCAACTACTAAATTAGAAGCATCCAGAGATGCTTTCTTGCTACCAAGGAAATGCAGAATATATGAATTAATTAGGGCTGGGATGAAAAGAAAAGAGAATGGTGTCTACCTTCTCCAGGAAGTAGTTTCTTTCAATAGTTTGCTTATCCATTGAACAAACACCTCATGGTTTTAACTCTCCAGTTATTTGCCAACTTTTTTGTTTTCCAGACAAATCATTAGCACCTGCCCAACTTTTTGAATTTTGGATTTCATCAATAGGTTTCACACTGAATCATCACTGTGAACCCCTAATTTTATACTACTCATTATTTCTTAAATATAATCAGTTTAAAAGTTATTTGTAATCATCATAGAAAGCTACTATTATAATAGTTCTCTTCTCTAAGAGGAGGTTTACTATGACCCAGCAATTGCACTGCTGGGTATTTACCCCTAAGATACAGATATAGTGAAAAGAAGGGCCATATGTACCCCAGTGTTCATAGAAGCAATGTCCACAATAGTCAAACTGTGGAAAGAGCTGAGATGCCCTTCAATAGACGAGTGAATAAAGATGATGTGGTCCATATACACAGTGGAATGTTACTCAGCCATCAGAAAGGATGAATACCCAACTTTTGCACCAGCATGGACAGGACTGGAGAAGATTATGCTGAGTGAATTAAGTCAAGCAAAGAAAGTCAATTATCATTGTTTCACTTACTTGTGGAACATAAGGAATAACATGGAGGACATTAGGAGAAGGAAAAGTAAATTGGGGGAAATTGGAGGGGGAGACCATGAGAGACTATGGACTCTGAGAAACAAGGGTGAGTGGGTTGAAGGAGACACAGAATTTAAAAACCCCAGAACACTGACCAACTAAACTGAGCAATTCCATTCATCTGGCGCTTAACCCTACTCCTTTACAAAAGGCATTCTGGTTCTTCCTCCATCTGCTCTTGGCTGAGTTAGTGGAAATCAGCACCCCTAAACATAACCAACTCAGTAAAAACTGGAGATAAAGACTTGAAAACTGAAGGCCAGCACCTAGACATTCATGACCCCACTAAAATCACAACATCCAAAGAGGACCTGTTTGAACAGCCATTCTATACCTTCAATGTCAATCTTCTCAATCTCTGTTCAAAAATATTTTTTTCTTGGGGCACCTGGGTGGCTCAATTGGTTAAGCAGCTGCCTTCAGCTCTAGCCATGATCTCAGGGTCCTGGGACGGAGTCCCACATTGGGCTCCCTGCTCAGTGGGGAGTCTGCTTCTCCTTCTCCCTCTGTCACTACCCCTACTTGTGCACTCTCTCTCTGTCAAATAAATAAAATCTTAAAAATTTTTTTTCTTTAGTTATGATCATAGCAGTTACCTCCTCTCGACATCTTTTTTTAATATCCCTCCATTTTTGTATTCCTAACAACCTAAAATAATAGAATTTTTGCGGAGTTTTGCATTTGGCAAAACATTTCCACATTATCATCTCACTTGATGCCTAGGACCATCTTCTGAAACAGGAAGCACCAGTGATCAGCCCATTTTGATATAAGGGAAATGACCCAACAGGTTACATGCCAAGATTCAACATATGGGTTCGACTAGTTCTCAACTGGGGACAGTACCTCCCATCCTTAACAACAGTGGAGAAATCTGACACCAACTGAAGAAATTCTGTTTGGCACACTGGGGGACAGATGTACCACTGGCCACAGGTCAATGATGCTAATTATCCCATAATGCACAAGACAGTTCACTACAACAAAGAATAATCCAGCCTAATAGAGCAACACGGCCAGGGCTGAGAAACCCTGAGTTAGGAGGAGTGAAATGAAGCTTGTCCCTGCCATAGACTAGCTCAGAAAATTTATTTAACATCTCTATGTTTCAGTTCCCTCGTTTGTATAAAAGGGAATAAACTTAGTTCTTAAATTTAGGCACTCTAGGATTTGCTCCTTTTGGTGCACAGTTCTGTGGATTTTGACAAATGCAGTCATGGAACCACCACCATGATCAAGATTTAGAACACTTCCATTACCATGGAGTCTTCCCTCATGCTGTCCATTTGAGTCAAACCTCAACCACAACCAGGGACTTGGGAGTTCACCATCCCTGTACTTTTACCTTCTCTGTGGCATATAATGTAATCACATAGTATATAATCTTTGAGGCTGGTTTATTCACTTTCCACATTTGAGATTCATATCTGTTGGTGCATGTATCAGTAGTGCATTTTTTCTTATGGAAGAATAGTATTCCATTCCAGATATACCACAGTTCACTTTTCCATTTGCCATTTGAAGACACTTCAATTTTTACCAGTTTTTGGTGATCATGAATAAAGGTGCCATAGGCATCTACATAACGATTTTTATGTGAACATTTTTTCATTCCTTTTGTGCCAGTATCCAGTACTGGCACTGATAGTATGTAAAATAAGTGTATGTTTAAATCAGAATGAACTATCAAGCTGCTCTCCAACGTGGCTATACCGTATTACATATACAAGAGCAATGTGTGAGTTTCTGCTGTACCCCACACTCACTTGAACTACATATTGTCAGAGTTCTGATGTTAGCTGTTCTAATAGGTATATAGTGGCATCCAGTGTGGGTTTAATTTTAGCTTTCTAATAATGATATTATCTTTTTAAGTTAATAACTATTTTTAGGGCAGTTTTAGATTTACTGAAAAACTGAATGTAGAGTTCCCATACGGCCCCCACTTTCATCTCCTACTCCCCTACCTCCTCCCACCTATTACTGGCAGATTAGTGTGGTACATTTGTTACAATTGATGTGCCAATATTTATTTGCTATTACTGACTAATATCCTCAGTTTACATTGGAGTTCACTTTTTGTGTTGGACACTGAGTTTTAACAACTGTAGCATGATATGTGTTCACTATTACTAAAACCACACAGCCCATGGAGTGCCTGGGTGGCTGAGTGGGTTAAAGTCTCTGCCTTCGGCTCAGGTAATGATCCCAGGGTCCCGGGATCGAGCCCCACATCAGGCTGTCTAAGCCTGCTACCCCCTCTCTGTCTGCCTGCCTCTCTGCCTACTTGTGATCTCTGTCAAATAAATGAATAAATAATCTTTAAAAAAATAAAAATAAAAAATAAAACCACAAAGCCCTAAAAATCCTTTGCACCCCCTCTATTCATTCTTCCCTTTATCCCCCCCCAAATCCTGGCAACCACTAATCCTTTTACCATATCCAAAGTTTTGCCTTTTCTACAATGTTATATAGTTGGAATCACACAGTATATAGCCTTCTCAGATTGGCTTCTTTCACTGAGTAATACACATTTAAGGTTTCCCCATGGTTTTCTAAAGGTTTTGGGGTTTTGTTTGTTTTTGTTTTGTTTTGTTTTGTAGCTTGACAGCTCATTTCTTTTTAACACTGAATAATATGTTTGGATTGTATGGATGTATGTTTATCCTTTCCCTTACTGAAGGACATCTCTGGAAATTTTCCTTCTTTTTTCTTCTTAATATATACACTCAATTTTTTTTAGCGTTAGCATGATATATTTTCTCATCCTTTTAGCTTCTAACCTGTCTTTACCATTAATATTTAAAGTCCTCTTCTGGTAAAAAGTACACTGTTAGACTGATTTAAAAACAAAAAAACCCTAACCATCTGTGTCTTTTAATTGCTATGTTTAGACAATTTACAGTTAATATAATTATTTAATTGGTGCATTGTTTCCTGTTTGTACTCTTTGCTTTTGTTCTTCTGTTCCTTTGTAGTATCCTGTTCTGGGTTTAAAATTATTTTTTCAATATTCCATTTAATTTGACGATTAGGTCATTCGACAGTCACTGTATATTAACTTTCTAGTCCTCGCTCTAGAGATTACAACAGACATCCCCAACTTTCAATCTACTTAGAATATTTTACTACTTTCAGTAAAAATATATTCTGTTCACAACAATAAAGATCCTTTTACCTCCCCATTTGTTACAGATGTCATATGTATTACAACTACATATATTGAAAAACCATCAGGCACTGTCATAAATTTTACTTTCAACATTATACATAAAGAACTTTAGAGGAGAAAAACTACTACATTTACATACTTATTTCAATGCAACTATTTCTGTTGCTCTTCCTACATTCCTGATGTTCTAGGCTTCCTTTTGCTACCATTTCCCTTCAGTCTGAAAAAAGTTCCTTCATGTTTTAGAGTCAAGCTGCTAGCAATGAATACTCGTAGTTTTCCTTTACTGAGAAAGCCTTTCCTTGCCTTCATTGCTAAAAGAGGTATTTTCATTAGATATCAAATTTTGGATCAATTTTTTTCCTTTTTTTTCAGCTTTAAACTTTTAAAAGAAAACTTTAAAGGTTTTCTCCCACTGTCTTCTGGTCTCCATGATTTCTGATGAAAAAAATCACAACCACTTGAGTCACTGGTCCCATGTATACTAGGTTTTTTTTTTTCTTCTCACTGCTTTCAGGTTTTTTTTTTCCCCCCAATCTTGGATTTGCAACAGTTTGACTGTAATGCATCTAAGCATGGTTTTCTTTAAATTGATACTGCTTGAAGTTCATGGAGTTTCTTAAATCTCTGAATTTATGTCTTTCACTAAATTTAAGTTTTCAACCACTATTTCTTCAATTATTTTCTTTTGTAGCCAACTCTTTCTCCTCTCCTGGGATTCTAAGGTCACAAATTTTAGACCCTTTAACACTGTACCATAAGTTCCTATTTAATTTTTCCCTTTTCTTTTGGATAATTTCTATTGATCTTAAACTCACTCACTCTTCTGTTATTTCTCTTCTTAAGCCCATCCCACAATTTTTAATTTCAGATATTGTATTTTCAGTTCTAAAAATGCCCATTTGATTCTTTTTTAGAGTTTCTATTATTCTGCTGAGAACTTCTTTTTCGTTCATGGCAGAAGTTGTTCACCTTGGATCATGGTTACAAAACCTACTTAAATTCTTTGTGGCATAAAGCCATCATCTGGGTCATTTCATATTGAGCACCTATTAACATTCCTTTGAGAACTGGTCAGATTTTTCTGGTTCTTTGCATGTCAAGTAATTTGGGGTGATATTCTGGAAATGTTGAATACCATGCTCAAAGTCTCTAGGTCCTGTTAGGATCCTTTATCAAACACTTGTGACTGTTTAAGCAATCTCAGACTCAGGACACAAATTCTGCCCTGCTTTCTGTAGGAGATAATTTAATTGCCAATTAAGTTTTCATGGCCTATGTTATTTGGGTTCCTTATGGGACAGTCTGGAACTTGAATGGTAGCTCATACTATGGTTCAATTCTTAAAACCCTGCTATGCCACTTTATGTTTTTTTTGTGCATGGGCAGCTTTAGGGGTGAGCTTGACACATGTATCAATTTAGACATATATTAGGGGACCATCTTTGGTCCTAAGACTTCCCTGACACTCTCTGGCTCCGAGAGTCCCCTTTTCCCAATCGGTTGTCCAGAAGTTCAGGATTTCTCTCAAAACTTTAATATTCTACACTGTCATGCAGTTCCACATATTTGGAACTGCCTCTGGGGCAAAGTGGCAAGAGAAAAATAACAGTGATTCTCCCCTACACTCTCTAGACCCCAGGGATCCCTTTCCTGGTTCCTCTAGAGAGAGAGTGGGTTCTAGCTCAGTGCTCTCGGAGCACCACTGCCACTACCACGGCAGCCGTGCAGCTTTGCAACTGGGGCTGGCCTGAAGGTAGGGCCAAGAGAGGAAAAGGGTGTCCTTCCATACCTATAGCTCACAGCAAGTCCTTTTTTCTCAGTCCTCTGGATAGAAAGAAAAGATTTCTCCTGGAGTTTCTTTGCTCTTGGTGTTCACTGAGCCTCAGTCCTCCACAAGTCCAAAACCGGAAGACTGAGGTCAAAAACAAACAGTAAACACTGCCATATCAGTTAGTCTTCAAATTTTGACTTTCCTCCAAAACCTGCCTGCCATTATTTACTTTTCAAAATATTCAGCTATATTTTGCACTATTTCCAGAATTTTTACCTGCAATCAATCAAGAAACAGAATCTAGAGGAGTTACTACTCCATTTTAACCAGGACAAGATAACACTTATCCCATTTTTAGATGGAATTGTTTTCTTTTACAGCATATAGTAAAGATATAAAAATGGACTAAGAAGCAGTAAAAGACATTCCAATAATATCAACAACAATTAAATGTTCAGAACATTGGCTATTGTACCAGATGCTCTTTAATGGATGTACTTAAATGTTTCTAATTAAAGTTGAAGTGAACATCTGTCAAGGTAACAGCACAGCACTGATCTATTCTAAGATACTGTAAAAATAACCAACAGGGGCACCTGGGTGGCTCAGTGGGTTAAGCCGCTGCCTTCGGCTCGGGTCATGATCTCAGGGTCCTGGGATCGAGTCCCGCATGGGGCTCTCTGCTCGGCAGGGAGCCTGCTTCCCTCTCTCTCTCTCTCTCTGCCTGCCTCTCTGCCTACTTGTGATCTTTCTGTCAAATACATAAATAAAATCTTTAAAAAAAAAAAAATAACCAACAGGAAACTCCAGACGTGGTTCGTGTTTTCTTCTCCATAATGTATACTTACAAATACTTCAAACTACTAGCACCAGGCTCTCAAGTACTGACCAGTGTGTTCTACCCAGCAATAACTACTTTGAAACTGTGTCAGTTGGCTCAGAATGGTGTGGCCTATGAAAACACAAAGCCACTTTAAATGCAACAGTTTTCCATTAAAAAAAAAAAAAAAAAGCATTCAAAGAGTGTACTCTTCAGCTTCAACAAGACGCCTTAAATAACAAGAAACACACAAAAAGTCAGCAAGGCAAGCCTGCGCACAGGATTGCCTCAAATAACACAATTCAAGCCAAGTCAGGTCATTTGATTGAAGAGCTATCCAGAACTGTGGACCAATTCTCAACAGAGGGAAAGAGCAGTCTACGAAAAGTTAGAATGTGTTAGGGTGAATATAAAAAGACACACAACAGGATAGCAATGGACTTCCAACCACATTTAGAATCAACTTCTATTTAGCAGCTTATAATTTTACGACACTAAGACTGAAGTCTGTCTCGTCTTCAGGCCTGACACTCGGTGTTTATGTCAACTTCACACTAGGCAGAGGCCTGAGTAGGTGGGAGATCATCTCACTACTCCTTTTGGTTCCCTCTCACCTGGTCAATTAGGCACCTATGTTAAAGAAAAACTACCCAGAATCGATTAAAACTCTCTTGCTTTACAGAAGGGAAAACAAGTCCAGAGGAGTCAGGAACTTGTCTAAAATCATGTACTGAAGTAAAACACAAAAGAAAGATCCTAACACAGGATCTCTACTTTCACATCCCAAATTCCTTACATGAGTCCACGCTGCCTCCCAAGCCAAGGCCAAAAGCTAGGGACCCCTGCAGAGACAGCACGGGAGAGGTGCTGGTCCAAACACCACCACAGAGGCACTGATGGTCAAAAAGCAAGTGGCCTAGGAGGGGGATTTTTTTTTTTTTAATCTCACTGTTTCCACCTCCCATCACCTTTCTGAAAAACAGCTTCATTTGAATCCATTTATAAAAATAAATAAATCTAAATTCATGTTCCCACGATAAAATAACATGAGCTCCTTTGCTCCAGGGCCACTTGTTTTCCTAGCTGGCAGTCACCAGTGACCATGCAAAATTAAAGCTGAACAGAGCAACAGGACAGGCTCTCAAACAAGAAGTTACATGTCAGTCTCAAGTTTCCTCCCTACAGGTAAGAAAGACTTTCTTTTTTCCCACCGGTTAAAAACACCACAGGCTTTTCCTTGTTGCATCAACTGCAGAAGGTAGACAGACAATTCAGTCTTAAAAGCTAAATTGTTAGAAGCTAAGAAGAAGGAACGAAAGACCCTGTGTTGGCTCTTGTCCACAAACAGAAAGACCTGTGACAAGAACGGAGTATTCTTAAGGGCCAGAACCCAACTGCTGGGTAGCAGTGTGAGGGGCAGTGCATTCCCAGCCAAGGACCAATCCAGGTTGATGCCCTAGACCTAATGCTGCAGTAAGTTTAAGGAGATATCTCCAAATTGAGGGAATGACCTGTCAGGCTAGACTTCTCTCGTGCAGTAACCAAAGGTCAGTCCTGGGACTTAAGTTTCCCGTCTTACCCCAAGAGGCATAATGAGGCCTTGAGATGGAACTTTACAACCAATTCCAGAAATGCAGCACCTCCCACTGCAGCCTGACCTTGGACAGTGGAGGTGGAGAATACAGATCCAAGCCTCAGTCTGGTTTCACCAGACACCAGCTGTTTGCTCTGGTTACTGGTGGCGCAACCACACACCCACCCGCGCTACCCCCTCTGGCTGTGGTTCCATTCAGAATGGCTTCCCTCAAAGATGCAAAGGCAAACAGTAAATGATTTTTTGAAAATAAAGGCTAATCATCTAAATAGCTCTCCAAAGGCCTTCTGATCATCAGTGCTAAGGCTCTGAAACCACTGCTCAAGAATGTAACTTGAGTTTTTCTCGAGTGTAACAGATCTATAGTATTTACTAAATCTCTTACCCTTTCTTTCCTCCTCTTCCATTCTTCAGAACTCAAATGGCCATATTACTTGCATAATACTTTAGAATATCAAAACAGACATTGAAACTAGAAGCTGGTTCTTTGAAAGAATCAGTAAGATCGATAAACTACTGGCCAAACTAATCCAAAAGAAAAGAGAGAGGACCCAAATTAATAAAATTATGAATGAAAGGGGAGAGATCACGACTAACACCAAGGAGATAAAAACAATCATCAGAAGTTATATGCCAGTAAGTTATATGCCAATAAGTTAAGCACCTTAGAAGAAATGGATGCATTCCCAGAAACCTATAAACTTCCAGGACTGAATCAGGAAGAAACTGACAACCTGAATAGACCAGTATCTAGTAATGACATTGAAGCAGTGATCAAAAACCTCCCAAAAAACAAGAGCCCAGGACCTGATGGATTCCTTGGGGAATTCTACCAAACATTCAAAGAAGAAATACTACCTATTCTCCTAACGCTGTTTCAAAAAATAGAAACAGAAGGGAAATTTCCAGACTCTTTCTATGAAGCCAGCATTATCTTGCTCCCCAAACCAGGCAAAGACCCCATCAAAATGGAGAATTTCAGACCAATATCCCTGATGAATATGGATGCCAAGATTCGCAACAAGATCCTAGCTAATAAAATACAACAGTACATTAAAAAGACTATCCACCATGACCAGGTAGGATTTATTCCTGGGATGCAAGGGTGGTTCAATATTCGCAAATCAATCAATGTGATAGAACAAATCAATAAGAGAAGAGAGAAGAACCACATGGTCCTCTCAATTGATGCAGAAAAAGCATTTGACAAGATAGAGCATCCATTCCTGATGAAAACACTTCAAAGTATAGGGATAGAGGGAACATTCCTCAACTTCATAAAATCTACCTATGAAAAACCCACCGCAAATATCGTCCGCAATGGGAAAAAGTTCACAGCATTCCCTTTGAGAACAGGAACACAACAAGGATGCCCACTCTTGCCACTGTTGTTCAACATAGTACTAGAAGTCCTAGAAACAGCAATCAGACAACAAAAAGAAATAAAAGGTATTCAAATTGGCAAAGAAGAAGTCAAACTCTCTCTCTTTGCAGATGATATGATACTTCATATGGAAAACCCAAAAGATTGCACCCCCACACTACTAGAACTCATACAGCAATTCAGTAATGTGGCAGGATACAAAATCAGTGAACAGAAATCAGTTGCTTTCTTATGCACTAACAATGAAAATACAGAAAGGGAAATTAGAGAATTGATTCCATTTACTATAGCACCAAGAACCGTAAGATACCTAGGAATAAACCTAACCAAAGAGGTAAAGGATCTGCACTTGAGGGACTACAGAACACTCATGAAAGAAATTGAAGACGACACAAAAAGATGGAAAAGCATTCCGTGCTCATGGATCAGAAGAATAAACATCGTTAAAATGTCTATACTGCCTAGTGCAATCTATATTTTCAATGCCATCCCAATCAAAATTCCACAAGCATTTTTCAAAGTGCTGGGACAAACAATCCTAAAATTTGTATGGAACCAGAAGAGACTCCGAGTTGCTAAGGAAATGTTGAAAAAGGAAAACAAAACTGGGGGCATCACGTTGCCTGATACCAACCTTTACTAAAATGCTGTGAACACCAAGAGAGCATGGTACTGGCACAAAAACAGACACAAAGACCAGTGGAACAGAGTAGAAAGCCCAGATATGGACCCTCAACTTTATGGTCAAATAATCTTCAATAAAGCAGGAAAAAATATCCAGTGGAAAAAAGACAGTCTCTTCAATGAATGGTGCTGGGAAAACTGGACAGCTATGTGTAGAATGAAACTTCACCATTCTCTTACACTGTACAAAAAGATAAACTCGAAATGGATAAAAGACCTCAACATGTGGCAGAAATCCATCAGAATCATAGAGGAGAACATAGGCAGTAACCTCTTTGACATTGGCCACAGGAACTTCTTTCATGACAGGTCTCCAAACGCAAACAAAAGTGAAAATGAACTTTTGGGACTTCATCAAGATCAAAAGCTTCTGCACAGCAAAGAAACAGCCAACAAAACAAAGATGCAATCCACGGAATGGGAGAAGATATTCACAAATGACACTACAAAGGGTTGATATCCAAGATCTATAAAGAACTCCTCAAATTCAACACTCAAAAAAACAGATAATCACGTCAAAAAAAAAAAAGTGTAGAAAACATGAACAGACACATCTCCAAAGAAGACATACAAATGGCTAACAGATACATGAAAAAAATAGTTCATCATCATTAGCCAGCAGTGAGATTCAAATAAAAACCACACTGAGATACCACCTTACACCAGTGAGAATGTCCAAAATTAACAAGACAGTAAACAACATGTGTTGGAGAGGATGTGGAGAAAGGGGAACCCTCTTACACTGTTGGTGGGAATGCAAGTTGGTGCAGCCACTTTGGAAAACAGTGTGGAGATTCCTTAAGAAATTAAAAATAGAGCTTCCCTATGACCCTGCAATTGCACTACTGGGTATTTACCCCAAAGATACAGATGTAGTGAAAAGAAGGGCATTATGTACCCCAATGTTCATAGCAGCAACGGTGACAATCGCCAAACTGTGGAAAGACCCAATATGCCCTTCAACAGACAAATGGATAAAGAAGATATGGTCCATACATACAATGAAGTATTATGTCTCCATCAGAAAGGATGAATACCCAACTTTGGTATCAACATGGACGGGACTGGAGGAGATTATGCTGAGTGAAATAAGTCAAGCAGAAAGAGTCAATTATCATATGGTTTTGCTTATTTGTAGAACATAAGGAATAACATGGAGGACATTGGGAGAAGGAGAGAAGTGAGTTGGGGGAAATCAGAGGGGGATACTAACCATGGGAGACTGTGGACTCTGAGAAACAAACTGAGGGTTTTGGAGGAGAGGGAGGTGAGGGGTTGGTTGAGCCTGTTGGTGGGTGTTATGGAGGGCACGTATTGCATGGAGCACTGGATGTGGTGCATAAACAATGAATCTTGCAACACTGAAAAATTAAATTAAAAAAAAGAATATCAGAACAGTTTAACACTTAAAAAAAAAATATATATATATATATATATATATATATATATATATATATATATCTTTTTAGACCTTCATGGCGTTAAAATAACCTTTTTACCCCCAAAAGAAAGCTCAAGGAGAAAATTTTCCATACATTTGTCTTTCCTTCTGTTCCTTCTCATGCTCTCATTCATTTATTCTACAACCATTTACTAAATGTCTACTATGTGCCAGGACCTGAATGACATATGAGATGGAGACAAAAATAATAAAACATTGACCTTAAGGAACTTCTATCTCTTGAGTGAGCAGAGTAAACACACACTACTAGATATTTATATATACCAGTTACCCCTACATCGTACTTCTTAATTTAATGTTCATAAACCCAGTAGGAAGGGGGCAATATTTTCCCCCTAATTAAATCTGAGAAACCTAGGGCTCAGAGGAGTTAGTAATCTGTATCAGTTCACAAAAACAATTCACATTACTATCAGTATTAATATCCTGAGGCTGAGGCATGGTAGATACATTAAAATTAAAATGCAATAAAGGTAATAGCTAACATTTACTATCTGCAAGGCACTGTGACAAAAGCTTTGTATAATTTGCCTCTTACTTTTCAAGCCAACTCCATGAGACCGTTATTCTTGTCACCATCTTGCACCACTATGGTGCAATGGTTAAAGGGCCAGACTGGGGTTTAAACCACTGGGTTCGAATCTTACCTCCACAACTTATTAGATATATGTCCTTCATGTAGTTATTCAATCTCCCGTGTCTAAAACCCCATTTGCAAAATGAAAAATAACATTACTAGATGATATGAAAATTAAATGAGTTAATACTTTAAAATGCAATATCCGGGGGAACACGTATTTCAGGAAGAGGAAAGAGCTCAAGTTGGATGAATCAGAATACATGATTCCACTTACATAAGGCATCTAAAATAGTCAAATACACAGAAGTAGAAAGAAGAATCGTGGTTGCTCCAGGTATGACAGTAGAGGGTGGGAGGAGGGAATGGGAAATGGGTTGTTGCTATTCGCTGGGCATAAAGTTTCAGTTACTGACACTGAGTAAGTTCTAGGGATCTGCTGTACAATATTGTACATTTAGTTACCAATACTGTCACTGTCCCATGCACTTAAAAATTTAAGAGAACAGATCTCATGTTAGGGGCTTTGACCACAACAGTAAAGTCTAAAAAATATGTAAATAAATAAGGCAGAAAGAATATTATAATCTCCTCTAAGTTTTTCCTTGCACTATACTTTGCTAAATTTTTCTATGAAGGAAGAAAGAAAGGGAAGGAGGAGAAAAGCTCCTTGTTTTTTAATGGCCTGAAATTATGTTAAAAATATTAAGTAAAAAAAAAATCAGGGAGCATGAAGCACAAAAGGGTAACAGTTAAAGATATTAAGTCCCAACATGTAGGCAGTTCTTATTCAAAACACACACACACACACACACACACACCCTTCTTCATGGGACTTAAAATACCAAAACTAAAAGGTGGCATTTAAACACTGTCTTTACTAAGCCACTTTATTTCAAAACTGTTCTCTTTCTGACTGACCTTGACATCACACAATGAAAGGAGTTACAAAGTAGAAATCACTGCACCTGACTAGTCATTCACCTCTTCAAGGAGAAAAATCAGATTCTTCAAAATACTTTTTGAAACCAATAATCAACAATGGTTGATTTCTTTTATTAAAGAAAGTCTTTTTTTTTAATTTTTATTTATTTGACAGACAGAGATCACAAGTAGAGCAGCAGGCAGAGAGAGAGAAAGAAGTAGGCTCCCTGCTGTGCAGAGCGTGCAATGTGGTGCTCCATCCCAGGACCCTGAGATCACGGCCTGAGCTGAAGGTAGAGGCTTTAACCTTCTAAGCCACCCAGGCACCCCAAAGAAAGTCTTAATTAAACAGCTATCACAACTCTGGAAGTTCTATATGGGTGGGCCTTAATTAATAAGTGTATTAATTTGTCTGGAGAAGAGCTAGGGCTCTTGTCCTGAAGTAGTGTTGACAGACCCAAGTATATTATACTGAAGAAATCCTAACAATGCTTTTACTTCCATTTTACATTAAAATTGAGAAACACCAAGCTTTATTAAAAAGTAAAAACACCAAAGTGTGCTGAGGATTGGGAAGGAAGACAAAGATGAGGGGATAGGGAGAAGGGTGGGAACCTAAACTCTAGGAAAGGCAGGTGACCCAAGTTGCTTTTGTTTTCACAAGAATTCCTTTGGTGAAATACATTTTTTTTTTAACAATGACAAGAGTGAAGATGAATGTTTATCCTAGCTTCATAAAATGTGTAGTACAGTGCCTGTACCTACTGGTTTTGAGAGTCTCTTAATCTCTGAATATCTGATCTAAATAACTCAACTACAACTGGGGTAAGTATGAAATAATTTCTAGTTTGCAGAAATTGGTGAATTTACCAAAAAGGTGCCTAGGAGCATAAGACTATTTGCAAGTCAATCACCTCAAAAAGACTAAATAATTGCTTTTCGTGAGAGGATTCATGCAAGTAGCAGAATGAATCACTGAACGAGTCAAGAGAGAACTGAGGCACTAGAGAAGGTCCCAGAGCCATGGGGCTGGAATCCAGAGCTGCCGTGCTCATACTTTACAAATTACCAGAACATAAAATAATGTCCTTGATTTCATAAAGAGAGATTCAAACTATATTCAAGAAAAGTAAATTTAATAATTTAAAATAATCCCCAAAATAATAAAATAAAATGACTCAGGTGTTGTGAGTCAAACCAACGTTTACTAAACACTAATGGAAGGACACTTCCATTTAAAAGGACACTGCCCCACTGAAGATTTCCCCTTCTAACCCCTGGACATGTGTCACTGTACTGTATGCAGACTGCCTGCTCAGAGAGAGTGGACATTCATTCACTGGAGGAGTCTGTCTCACTGTTGGCTAGGTCTACGTGTGGGTTAAAAGAAATAATGCAAACATATTTAAAATATAAAAGATGAACACAGAGGAGCGCCTGGGTGGCTCAGTGGGTTAAAGCCTCTGCCTTAGGCTCAGGTCATGATTCCAGGGTCCTGGGATCGAGCCCCGCATCGGGCTCTCTGCTTAGCAGGGAGCCTGCTTCCTCTTCTCTCTTTCTCTGCCTGCCTCTCAGCCTACTTGTGATCTCTGTCAAATAAATAAATAAAATCTTAAAAAAAAAAAATGAACACAGACACATACTATCTGGTATTTTTAATTTTTCTTGATTTTCAAGAGCATTCTAGTACCTTGAAAATACTTTGAATACTAACTCTGTCTGTTATCAAGCCTAACAGCCGCTTAGCTTGCTCTGGGTTCCCCAGATTTGATAAGCATGGAGCATTCAGGACTAAGCTCTAGTTGTACCCCTCTGGAGACCTCCTCTGGGCCTATTCTTCAATCCTGCCAGAGCATCCAACTAAGTCATGTCATTTTTTTCTCTGCCAGATTTCAGAGATTACTTGTCATTATCCCCCATGGGATTAACACAGTTTATTTACCACCTAGTACAAAGTAAATATTCTATTAAATATGTTAAATGAAAGAAGAGTATGTCAAATTCTTTACCTGCAGAATTTCCCTACTCTATCAACTCAGCAATGCTTTCAAAGAAAAAAGTGAGGTTTGGTAAGACATTCCTAGTGAACCCCCCCCAAAAAAGCTCCTAGTAAACATGAGATTCTTTTCTAAATCCTTCCAAATCTTCACTTAACATTTTATAATTTTGCTAGAAATTAATGTACATTGATCTATAATTCCAAGAATTCATTCCCTTTGGAACAATTAAGGCACTGTTTGCCTATATGTCTGATCTTTGGATACCTCATCTTTATGACCTCTTAGGAATAAAAAAGAAAAAAATTACTGACAGTGGCTTTGAGTTCACACGTACAAATTCCTTTAATCCAAGCTGGATTAAGTCTGCTAGTAATTCAATTAAGCAAATAAATTTAACTATTAACCAAAGCAGTAGTTATCCATATGCAGAGCTTTAATGCTTATTAATAACGATTATTCTGAATGCTTAATACATCTAAATATTTGAAAATGGGTGTTATATTTAGAAAAATATAATTTTGAAAATGCTCCAGAACATAATGATCTCTTACACAGATGAAGATTAAGTAAATGACTGTGTAATTATCAAGTGAATATCACAAAATTATGTGTTTCTTTACCAACATTCATGTTTTTCTTAATTAAGGTTAAGGAGCTCATTTTTTAAAAATGAGCTGTTCCTCAAACTCAGCATCTGTTCTTTCATGATAAATAATGACCTTTACATTTGTAACTAGTTTATAATACCTTAGAAAAAGCAAATGAAATTACTGCCACACACTCTTTACTCAGACATTCTTGTTAGAGATGCATACATGTGGAAACTTTGTATTATATCAGATAAGGCCCCTTAATCCCACTTCATGTATCAGACTTTGTGCAGTAAGTTAAATATTGACAAGACATATTCATTCATAAGAATATCATTAGATTCTTCGGAGTTTACTCATGTTGACATTATTAAAGTATCACTCATTTGTTCTTATTTATTTCACAGGAGGAGGTGGAAATAGATCCAAAAATGAAAGCGTATTGTTAGAATCCTGAGTTTTGTATACCATAATGAAAGACTGAACTGCAATTAAAGTTCAAAATGGCCAACTACTGACAACCAAGAGTAGCAGCACATCATAAATTTGATGGAGTAACTTCCACTGCTTTCTGTCCAGTCCTATATTTCAAGAGTCAAATCACACTATGAAAATTTCTTATTCTCTCTCCATTTAGCTGGGATCCAGGGATGGGAAACTAGGTAACTCATCCATCTGCTCTCATACGATCGGGCAAATTATAGCTCTACATGAGGTTTTCCTTGCTAACGTGCCAAGCAAACCTCTTCAGTAGAGTCTGAGTAGCTCACCAACTTAAGATGTTGATGTCTGTCTACAATAGAGAGAAAATGGGTGTAAAAATTAACTTAATCAAATGCAGGTACCAGCAAGCAATCTGGTAGACTACAAGGATTTAAAAAAAAAAAAAGGTGGGCAAAAGACACCATCTCTGTACCTTTAAAATTTAACAGTATGGTAGAGAACACAACCGTATGAAAACACAATTACAACAAGAACATTAATAGCTAGTATATATTGAGCCCTTACCAAGTATTAGGAACTACACTAAGCTTTTTTTTTTTAAACATACACTGTATTATTTACTTCAGGGGTACGGGTCTGTGAATCATCAGTCTTACACAATTCATAGCACTCACCATAGCACATACCCTCCCCATGTCCATCACCCAGCCACCCCATCTCTCCCCTCCCTTCCACTCCAGCACCTCTCAGTTTGTTTCCTGAGATTAAAAGTCTCTTATGGTTTGTCTCCCTCTCTGGTCCCATCCTGTTTCATTTTTTCCCTCCCTACCCACTACAACCCCCCACCCTGCCTCTCAAATTCCTCCTATCAGAGAGTACGCTATGCTTTTAAGAGAAAGTACTGACCCATCTAACAACACTATGAAGTTCTTTTTGACGCCTGACTTGCTAGCTCCAGGCAGACTTTATCTGTACCCCTGGGCACCTGTACTACTGGTGCACCTCGCTCAATGATAGATTAAGACCATACATGTGCATTGAAGTGGTATAGAGAAATGCATAAGAAAGTATGTCTGGGATAGCAAGAATAGTTTCACAGGTAGTAAGAGTTAAAGGGATGTACAAGATTAAAAATCTCATGGAACGGTAAACAGGAAGATCTGGCTGAAGCAAGGGATTCATAGCACAATTTGATTATTTTGTTTGTTACCACAGTTTGGACTAGTGATCACGCCACTTCATTGTTATAAAGAGTCACAAGCTGGCTCTGCTTGAATCATAGCCCCACTTTTCATATCCAGAATTATATCGAAATAAAATTTAAGGATCAGGGCAACTTCAAGATCATAGCTATTTTTAAAATTCCATACATTTAAGACCATCTTTTAAAACTTATCTTATAATACATTTGTATAAAGTTTTCTCCCTTAAATTTACAACCAGATCCACAATGGATTTTTTTTTTAAATCCTAAACTACCAGGATTTAACTGTTACAGAACATGAAATGGAAGACAGCAAGATGAGATTTCAAATTCCAAACACAGCTTTATCCAGGAAAAAGATTTACTGAATTTTGAAAACTGGAATCAGGGAGGACTTCAAGTTCAGGAAAAATTCATCAGGCCTCTTTCTAGTAGGGATGAAGTGGGCTCTCGAGGCCCTTGCTGTCTTGCTTTAATTCCAAGTTCAACGACAAAGATGCAGCTACTAAATCACAAGAATCCCTCTTCCCAAGCCTCCCTGCCAGGAAAGAGCAGATTCGAGGGCATCAGTGGCATCAGAGGCATCAGAGAAGAGCACAGACCACATCAGAAGTTTGCACTCCAGACACTTCCGCCATCATGGGTCAACGTGGTTACTCTAAGTGCATCCATGAAAGTCCCGGATTATTTTTCAAACGAGTCGACTTCCATTTTTTTGGATTTGCAAGCCTGATGAAGGATTTGCTTTTGTCCTAGGTACTGAGAACACGGTCAGGCTTAAATGTTTTAAGTGGACTTAAAAATACATATTTTTTCCCCCAACTACTCTACAACACTTGACGCCACAGACATGAATCAGAAGTAACCCTAGAGAACATTTCATTAACCCCATCCATGGCACAAATTTCCTACAATGTGACATCTCTGATGCGGATGTTAATCCAATCTCAGCTCAAAACTACTCACCAGAGTTACACTGTTTTTATCTACACAGGAAACATTTGCTGAATGACCACAGTGTGCTAGGCACTATTCTGGGCACTGGCTAGAATGGGGTAAACAAAGCCTGCTTCCATGGAGGTTGCATTCTACATCAGGAAAACAAGGAACGTAAGTATCAGAGAAAAACATGACAGAATAACAAAGCAAGGAGAAAAAGTAAAAAGCAAAAAATAATCAAAAATGGGAATAAAAGTAGGGTAGGAAGTACCTACTACTCCAGCGGTGGGAGGCTGGAACTTAAGACAACCACAGAAGTGCACAGATGATGAACAATGATATGCAGGGAGTGTTTTTGCAGAAGAGAAATTAGACTAAGCAAAGGTCTGGAAAGATAATTTTTATGTTCCTGGAGGCCAGGGTAGCTTGGAGCAGGAGTAAAGAAAAGTAGTAGAGAAGACGGTCCAGAGCAGTGCAGTGCTGCAGGCCACTGGCTTGTCCTGAGACAGCTGGGGAGTGACGGAGGGCAGCACTCTGACTAGCACTGAGGTGGCACGATCTCATTTATATCTTGTAAGAATTACTCCGGCTGACAAGTACAGAAAAGACAGAGGTGTCAAGGAAGAGGCAGGGTGAACAGTTAGGAGACTAGCAATGCTCCAAGTGAGAGATGTCATTTTAGATCAGGATATTAAAAGTGGAAGTGATGAAAAATAGATCCTACCCATAATTAGAAGACAGATTCAAAAATTTTCAGGCGGGGGCACCTGGGGGGCTCAGTGGGTTAAGCCTCTGCCTCTGGCTCAGGTCATGGTCTCAGGGTCCTGGGATCAAGCCCCACATTGGGCTCTCTGCTCAGCAGGGAGCCTGCTTTCCCCCCTCTCTGTCTACCTCTCTGTCTACTTGTGATCTCAAATAAATAAAATCTTAAAGAAAAAAAAAAAGACTTTCAGGCAGATTGGATGTAGGACATAGGTAAAAGTCAAGGAGGACTCCAAGGCTTTGGACTCAAACACTAAGAATGCCCTCCCCTGGTATGTGGAAGATGGGGGGCAAAGTAGGAAGCTGGATGAGAAGCTGGGCTCAAGAGTCTGTAGATCAAGGAAGAGGTCTGGGTTGAGATTCTAGATAGTTGTCAGCAAACACAAGGCATTCCAAAAGCCATGAGCCAGGTTAAGAGCAACAAAGGAGTGACTATGAACAGAGGAGAGGAGCGCTCCGAGAATGAGCCACCCCCCGCGGAGAAGGGCCTGCCAATAAGTGTTATGAAAGATGAAGGAGAATCTCAAAGGAGACAGAGAAGGAACAGCCGAAGGAAAAAGATGTAGAGCGTGGCGTCCTTGAAACCCAAGAAAGTACCTGGGGAAGGCGTGACGTAGTGTGTCAGTGCCTATGACAGGTCAAGTAAGAGCAGGCCCAAAAATGGTCTCTGGGATGAGCAACACGGGGCATGGTCATCTTAATGAGAGCAACACTGGTGAAGTGGTAAGGGCAAAACCTGTGAGGAAAGGGGTCCCAAACGAAAGAAAAGAGAGGAACTGAAGAGAAGGAATATATGCAGCTGTGTCAAGAAAAGGAGATAAACAAGACAGTAACTGAAAGATGAAGTAAGGTAAAAAGGGTTTCTTTAAAGATGGCAAAGCCAACAGCGACTTGTGCATGCTTATGGGAATGATCCAGGAGAAAGGGAAAATGCATGCAACAAAAGAGGGAAATAGCTGGAATGACAGCTGAACAGGAAACAGAGAGGAGCTCTCAGACCCGAGTGCGAGGCTGCACTGGCAGGAGCACAGACAGGGCATGCGGAGGAAGGGAAAGAAAGTAGAGCGTTTGGCCGGGAGCAGGCAGAAACATCAGAGGATGCAGGGGAGATGGGGAGTTTGGGGATGTTCTCGTTCTGTGTCTCTCAGTGATAAAGTAAGCAACGACCTTTCCTGGGATACATAGAAGAGTAAGATCCAAGAAATGTACATCCCATATCATGAAGTCTCATTAATTCATAAAAGGAGATAAAAGTTAGGGGGAAAATACATTTAAGCTCTTTATAATATTTTGGTCATTTCTTGAAAACTTCATTCCATAGAATACAGAGGTAAAATCTCATTTGGGGAAAAAAAAAAAGAAAACTGTCCCCAGAGTCTTTCATTATATAGTGTCCGTGTATTTTGAAACAAAAATCTGAACTCCAGGTAAAGCTATAATAATAAATACATAAAGGCAATAGTAACAAAATTTAAAAACCATTTTGTCACGTTAACTACATATACAATGTTATGCCTTCTTTCAAACTCCAAGTCCATTCATGATTTTTTATATAGTTGTTAATCAGATTCTATTCTTTAGGTTGGTTTTTTTTTTTTTAAGATTTTATTTATTTATTTGACAGACAGAGATCACAAGTAAGCAGAGAGGCAGGCAGAGAGAGAGAGAGAGGAGGAAGCAGGCTGTCAGCAGAGCAGAGAGCCTGATGCAGGGCTCGATCCCAGAACCCTGGGATCATGACCCGAGCCGAAGGCAGAGGCTTTAACCCACTGAGCCACCCAGGCGCCCCTCTTTAGGTTGTTTCTTTGTGGATTTGTATGTATCCCAGATGCACATGGTTTCATGGTTTCATATTAATGGCAATGTAATGTTCTACCACATAATTATTTCCTAATCACTAGGCACTCGGAGGTTTTCCCCCATTTTTTTATTATTATCTTATAATGTATTATTTGTTTCAGGGCTACAGGTCTGTGAATCATCAGTCTTACACAATTCACAGCACTCACCATAGCACATACCCTCCCTAGTGTCCATAACCCTATCCCTCCCATCCAACCCCCAAGCAACCCTCGTTTGTTTCCTGAGATTAAGAGTCTCTTAAGCTCTTATGGTTTGTCTCTCTCTCTCTCTCTCTTTTTTTTAAAGAGAGCATGGGCAAGCGGAGGGTGAGGAGGAGAGTCTGAGGGAGAGAGAGAATCCTCAAACAGACTCCACTGAGTCCCAAGCAGGGTTTGATCCCAGGACCCCACCATCATGACCTGAGCTGAAATCAAGAATGGCCACTCAACCAAATGAGCCACCAAGGGGGCCCTCCCCCAGTTGTTTTAAATTACATATTGTACATCTATAAATATCCTCACACAAACGGAGTTTATTTCCTTATACTATAATCCCTCAAGTGAAATTTCCAAATCAAAAAGTATCAGCAGTTTATAAATGAACTGCAAAAGCACAGACCTTGCATTATTAACTTCTGTACTGCAGTGTTTAATTTGGTACTAATATACATCAGTAATTCAAAATAGGTTTGTTGAATTAGTGAACAAAAGAACAAATGAATGAAACATGTTAAACATGTCAGGATACTATGTAGACTATTCTCTACAAAAAATTATTCCAGGGGCGCCTGGGTGGCTCAGTGGGTTAAAGCCTCTGCCTTTCGCTCGGGTCGTGATCCCAGGGTCCTGGGATCGAGCCCCACATCGGGCTCTCTGCTTGGCGGGGAGCCTGCTTCCTCCTCCTCTCTCTCTCTGCCTGCCTCTCTCCCTACTTGTGATCTCTATCTGTCAAATAAATAAATAAAATCTTTAAAAAAAAAAAAATTATTCCAGGAGCACCTAGTTGGCTCAGTTGGTTAAGTGTCTGCCTTCAGCTCAGTCATGATCCCAGGCTCCTGGGATCAGGAAGCCTGTTTCTCCCTCTCTCTCTGCCCCTCCACTCTGCTTGTGCTCTCCCACAAGCAAGCTGTTTCTAACTGACAAATAAAATCTTTAATAAAAATTTTAAAAACTTAAAAAAATTATTCCGTTTTCCAACCAGAAAAGCTCTTCCTAGGGTACAACTAGCCAAGTTGTTTCTAATTTGCTAATTTAGTAAGTATGATGTAACCTTAATTTTAACTTCAAATTATTAACAAGGTTTAACACTTTTCTAATAGTTTATTCACTAATTGCATTTACTTTGCTGTTAAACAATCTATTTAATATGCTATGAGCATATTTTTTTTCTGTTAAATAAACGTACCACAACATTTTTCCAATCTGTCATCTTGCTTTTAAAACCCCTAGAGGTTTTAGGGATGCCTGAGTGGCTCAGTCCGTTAAGCATCTGCCTTGGCCTGGGGTCATAATCCCAGGATCCGAGGATCAAGTCCTGTATCAGGCTCCTTGCTAAGGAGCCTGCTTCTCCCTCTGCTTGCCATTCCCCCTGCTTATGCTACCTTTCTCTTTGACAAATAAATAAACAAAATCTTTAAAAAAAAACAAAAAACCAAAAACTCTAGAGGTTTTAAAAATTATAATGAACCATATCATTGATAAAATCACTCCATTCCTATTTTTTAAACTTGAATATCATAATACCTTATATTAATGAGAATAAATTTCATTTACATTTTTATTCATATTATTTCCTTTTCTCAATTATTTAATAATTCTTTTAGCTGTTGTCTTACCTGATTCGTTGACTACTAAATCCAAATAGCTGGATCTATTGCTGAAATTGTCATTCTGTGCTACTCATCTCTTTTCTGACTTTAATAACATATTATTGCCATATAATAAAGTATTATATATTTGGAGTAATTTCTACCTAGTCTTTCATTACTGCTCCCCCAACCTCATCACCATTCCTTTGACAATCAGTTTTAGAATTCTACAAAGTATCTTACAAGGATTTTAATTACATGCATGTAATTAAATTACATGAAATACATTAAATCCATCTACTTACCTAGGAAATATCATTATGACTATTCAAGTTTCCACAATCAAGAACTGGATTTTTCATATAATGGAGAGGTAGGGCACACACAGGTCCTTGATCAGAAACCCAGATTTGAATCTCGGCACTGTCATAAACACTGATAATTTATCAAACTTCTCTACAATTCCTTAAATTCACTTGAAGTATGGAAAGTATGAACCTTCTTGGTTAATGAGTGAACACACATAAAACACATGCACACACAGGCATAAAGGAAGAGCTTTGCTTTAGGATCTCTCTACTGTACGTTGACTTTTTAAAATACTTCTAATAAGCTGCCTTTAAGTAAGCATTACACCCTAGGAAATGAAGATTAGGGATTTTCAGAAAGAGATTATTCAAGAAAAAAATGACACACTGTTAGAATTCTAGTTTTTTGGATGAATTTTAACACTGAAATCATTTAGAAGAGACAAGTACAAGAAATAATAGTAAACTTCTAAAATTCTACATATTTTCCTGACATAGGAGTGAATAAAATGAAAGATTCTATAAGAATTCCCAAAAAGCTTTCGTTCAACAGGCACGAGAAAGGACGGGAACAGTTTTGGGTTTTGTGTTTTCTGCATCAGAAACTTCACCTGCTGCACCAACTTCACCGCCGGGCGGAACCCCAGCCTGTGAGCTCACCAGCCTGTGAGCCCCGTATGACCTCTGAGATGCACATGCCACTTACTTACAAAATCACAGGCGGTGGGGTTACAGTGAGTTCACGAGTCCGAAAACAGCGGAAGGAGGATCAGAAGCCATTTTCTTTATGATTTTATACTAAATATTAGAATTAGGTAGACTTGACAGTAACTTCTTCAGATCTTACCCTAATACTAATTTATTATTTTTTTAATATTTTATTTATTTGACAGAGAGAAATCACAACTAGGCAGAGAGGCAAGCAGAGAGAGAGGAGGAAGCAGGCTCCCTGCGGAGCAGAGAGCCGGACGTGGGGCTCGATCCCAGGACCCTAGGGTCATGACCTGAGCCGAAGGCAGAGGCTTTAACCCACTGAGCCACCCAGGCGCCCCCCTAATACTAATTTATAACGATGCCCGCATTTCAAGAATCTGTGAAGTCCGCTGTCAGGTGTGCTTGCAACTCGTTTTCAGTCATTATACTTTTCTTTCAGAACTACGAGCAGTTGCTAACTGAAAACTAAATGGTCAGTATTTAGTCCTCGAATATGATGCATGCAATTTTAGTTTCCAATATTCTCTGTTGTAGGGAATAAGTGCATGACATAGAGTCATAAACCAAGCCCAAAAATATGATAATGGAGTTTTATATGAAAGCTTCCACTACTAAAATTCTTTTTACTCCAAGGCTATTAAGTTTTTATTAAAACTATTCATTCTTTGCCTCTTAAGAAGCAGATATATCTTTTCCACTGGGAACTGAACTGTTTTGTCTACAAACAGAACATAAAATATTACATAAAATATTACATTATAGACATATCTAATAGCACAGCTCCAGCTGGTCCCTTACCACTAGCCAATATTATACCCTAACAAATAGGTTCCCATTTGGACTACTTTCCTATCCAAGTCCTACACCTTTGGAGGGAAAACTGCTTGCTCTCCTCAATGCTTTGTATTTATCCCCTTCTCCCTTCCCCCACCAGAAAACTATCCTCTCAGAGGACCTATGTTTATAAACTTCTCTAAGACCCAGTTCAAAACTTCTCCTGTCTTGCTGGATTGTACATAATGTCAAATAAACACTTGAAGGACAGTACTGTTCTGCTTTCAAATTACTCATTCTTTCAAATTTGTTCAATGCATACTATGGAATTTTTATTCATCTGTTAATAGTTATGATAAACATTAAAATCTAATAATAATTTTATTTCCCCTGACTGCAAAATGTTGGTAGGGTGATGTCAGAGATGGCGACACCTGATAACACAGCTACCGTTTTACTGATACCCAGGTACTTGTACATGCATGAGCTCATGTACTTTCTACAACAACCCTGTTTTCTAAGTGCTATCATAACACTCACTCTAGAGATGTGGAAACTGAGCCACACAGTGGTAATGTGCCAAGGGTTACACAGGTCACGTGTGACTGTTAAAAACAAACAGTGACGCTTTACTTTGCCAGGTACTGTGAAAGCAACTTACAAGATAAACTCACTTAATCCTCAAAACTACCCTAAGAGGCAGGAATCATCCTGATTCTTCCGATGAGGATACTGAAGCACAAGACTTAACATGGCCACCTGGGTCGTTAAGTGGCCAGCCAGGGTCTGAGCCCAGGCAGTGCCGACCAGATGCCTTAAGCTTCACCGACCTACTCCACTTTCTGAATTAATAGTGCAGCAATCAAATGTGGATCTGAGGTTTCCAAGAGTTCAACTATAGCAACATCCTGTTGAGAATTATATTTATGTGTTTAGTTTTACATGTTCGGTCCACATATTTAACATTATTTATTTGAGAGAACAGGAGAGAGTTAAGTGGGGGAGCAGCAGAGGGAGAGAGCCTGCAGGTAGACTCCCTGCTATTAGCAGAGCCCCACGGGGTGCTTGATCCACAGCCCATGAGATGATGACCTGAGGTGAAACAGAGTTGGAAACTTAACTGACTGAGCCACCCAGGTGCTCCTACATATATTCTTTATCTACATTCTTTAGTATACACATTTAAGAGCTTAATATATAAAAATTATAGTACTAAGTGCGGTGAGAGGGCATAAGTACTATTAACACCTTATTAGTTAATACCAGGAGTTTCTGGTCTACCAGTAGAAAAGAGCCATGGCCAAAAACCATAGGGCAAAGAATGATGCAGTTAAACGCCATAAATATGGCTCAGAGAAAGTATTAATGTTTCGCAAAGGCCAACGAAGAAAGTTTTCACGATAAAGCTGGACCTGGAAGGATGAGTAAACATCCTTTTTTTTTTTTTTAGATTTTATTTATTTGACAGAGGGAGAGAGAGCACACATGCTCAAGCAGGGGGAGCAGCAGAGAGAGAGAGGGAGAAGCAAGCTCTCCATGGAGTAGGGAGCCTAATTTGGGGCTTGATCCCAGGTCCCTGGGATCATGACCTGAGCCGAAGACAGACAAAAACCCACTGAGACATCCAGGCACCCCAACATCCTACAGATACTTCTATCATAGGATTAACAACACATCACTGTGTTCTCATGTTTTTCTTTCCAGTAGACTTAGGTCTTTTAAAAACAGGGAATATTTTTATCTTTGTCTCTCTAGCACTCAACAAAGTCATCACTCAGAAAATGGCTATGTGAAGAGAGTAGAAATAATGTTATAGAAAGAGATCCAAAAAGAGATCTCTTCCAAAAAGAGATCGTAAGCTTAAAGAGAAAAGCAGAAAAGAAATTTTTAAAGTCTTAGTTGCTGTACCACAGGCAGTATCTCTGTGCAGACCAAGTCCTGGGGCCCCATTTTCACTGCATTCCATGTGAACACAGCCCCTCCACGGGGACTATGGAGCTGCTGGATTGTACAACACAACAGGCCTGATTACAGGCATCCCTGGGCACACGTTCTTGGCATGGGAAAAAATGTCCTAACCAGCTCTGCTTTTCTCTTTGCCACTCCTTGATACGCCATGGCTATACTCTTGAAGAACTCATTTTAAGAGTTTATATTTTAAAAGTTAACATCCACCTAATATCATAGAAAATAATTATGCTAGCTTTATAATAATATATTATTATAATATAAAATAATTATGCTCGTTTCAGAGACAAGGGACAGTACCACAGAGCAGCTGAGCATGGACAGACTCCAAAGCCAGACCTCTTAGGAGCCAACTGAGGCCGCACCACTCAGGAGCTTTGTGACCATGAGAAAACTACTTTCTCTCTTTCTGCCTAATCGTGAAAATAAAAAAAAAAAAAAAAAAAAAATCATACGGTCCCACCGAATTATTATGAGGATTACATGAACATACATACATTACATGAACGCAAAGCGTTGAGCAGAGTGCCTGGCACAGAATAAACATGGAACAAGAGTATTTGCCCATTCACATTGGGTCCTGCAGAGTGACTGCTGAGACTCCCACCGCCCCCCCCCCCCCACCAACCCAGTGCAGGCCAGATGTGGTGAAATCAGGGACAGAAGAATGCTGGTGCCAGCACACGATGGTGCGCACCCTCCTGCCCCCTGCCCCCCTCCACACTGCTGTAGTGCTGTGAAATAAAATTCCTGCCATGTGGCTTCTGACACATGCTGCAAACCACACGGCTCCAAACAGGGGTACTAAGAGTTAATGAAAGGCCCAAGTATAAAACACTCCCAGCTAAAGTTTAGAAGTAGCTATAAAACTTAACTCTTTTTTCTCTACATCCAGGGAAATTCAATTTTAATTGTGGAAAAAAAAAAATTGGGGAGTTTCTAGTGAGTACAGATTTTCCTCACGACAACAGAAGTTTTCTCCACAGAAGTGTTGCTACAACTTACTCTGAAGGTCAAAAGGAAAAGAAAGTTAAGAGGAGTGAAAAGAGTTGCAGCCAGGAAGGATGGATAAAGGAACCAAGTATGATCAGAAAAAGAAAAGGAAAATAGCCTCCTGGGCTTTTCCGTAAGAAGGCAAAGGCTGCTTGCTCTTTGAGATCTAGCAGCAGGTTCTCTATCATCAGATGTGTTAAAGTCAAAGGCATCAACGTCAAGGCAGTCAACTTACACTGTGTGTCCTGACTCTGAACTTAAATACCAACGGAAATATGGATGGATGAAAAAGCAGTGTCTTATACTGAAGTCACATGAACAACTTCATAGAACACATGTTAACAGGCTTCTCTGTCATCCCACTGACAGCTCACTGGAGGAGGGTGTTGCGACACTACTAGGCAAACATAATTAGGTCATAATCCTCAGTGTAACTCTGCCACCAGACCGAAAAGTTGAGTGGGCGGGGCACATACAATGTGTCTGAAACAGAGGAAGTAAAACAAAGCTTTATATGTCAGTTTCATGCTGGTAAATCCAAAAAAGAAATCCTGCTTTAAAAGATGAAACTGAAAGAAAAGGCAGGAGGTGGAGGGTGGCAGGGAGTAGGAAGAATAAACTTCATGGCAAATAACAAAAATAAAATTACATCAGCTGATATTTTAAAAATCTGGTTGATTCTAACTAATCCTGTTTACCTAAATTCTTTATTGACATTAATCTCAGTACTGAGTGAGTTTTGTTGTTGTTTTTTAAGATTTTATTTATTTATTTGACAGAGAGAGAAGTCGCAAGTAGGCAGAGCAGCAGGCAGAGAGAAAGAGAGGGGGAAGCAGCTCCCTGCTGTGCAGAGAGCCCGATGTGGGGCTCCATCCCAGGACCCTCCGATCATGACCTGAGCTGAAAGCAGAGGCTTAACCCACTGAGCCACCCAGGTGCCCCCTGAGTGAGTTTTTGATCAAATAAGGCTTTGCATTTGCTTTGCAACAAAGAAAAAGATATTAAAGTACTAACCGGAAAAAAAAAAGTTTTATTTTTAGAATATTACTCTACAGGTTATAACAGACTGATTACAAGGTACAATACGCAGCCACAAACTGTGTTCCAGTAGAGGGAGTACTGGGATGGGAAAAACTGATGTAGATCTAAGATTAATTCAACAAACCCGGTGCTGTATAATTAATGTCAATTCTCAGTAAAGGTTTTAAATATTGGTGAATATCTGAATTTAGACACTTCTTGATATTTGTTACACAGGCACTAACTCACTGCTTATAATGAGCAGTAGAGTAAATGCCAACACCGTGGAGAAAGGACTAAATGAGACAGTCTGGTCCCAGAACTCAACTCGAGAGAAGAGCAAAATAAACCAGAGGAACCAAAGGGTACCTCTGGTGAAAACAAAAGTCTAAAGAAATGCCCTAATCAACCAGGCACTTGGTCAGCTGATTTTGTTGTAAAAAGAAAACTAAATCAAACACTGATACCCAATTTCTGAGGTTTCTTTTACCATAAGACTCATTTAATTCAGACTAACAATTACATTCTATTGCTTAGTTATCTTTATCTTTAACCTTTTTCAAAGGTTTCTGTTGAAGCCCCCACCCCCGTACTCGTCCTACTCCAGAAATTCATGGCCACTCGCTACGCCTGACCCACCCTGCAGTAACCACCTCAGCAAAGAATTTCTAATACTACAAATTCAAAGAGGTAAGAAGGTTTGCGGAAGAAATAAGAGTTTACAAGCAAAAGGGTGGGGAGAAAAAAGACCAGATACAGAGGATGTTTAATCTGATCACATCATTTATAGCTAAAAACCTCCCATGACTGTCCCTATATAGGCACTGTCAAAGAATCCCTATTCAGCATAAACCGCCCCCCCGAAACATCATTCTAGTTTCATAAGCGCCCCCATCACCACCCTTCATTCACTTTGTGCTTCTGAAACTGTTTTCTTTATGCCTTTACACTTGCTGTTAATGCTACCGTAAATGCCCAGTAGAGTAATATAAGCAAAAGACTCTGGGTCTCTGTTTTTTTAATCCTTTGTACCAGTGACCTTGTCATTTAACTGCTATAAACTGTTTCTACATCCAGCAAAAGTGGACCTCTCATCTACTTCAGAGTTAGAATAAATGAAATAACATAGGTAAAGTAATGCAGGATGCCTAGTAGAAACTAAAGCACTAAATATTGGCTCCTTTTCCCAGCTACCTCTACATCTGAACTCCTACCTACCCTTTAAACCCCATTTTAAATACGTGTTTGTAAAACCTCCCATGTGTTCTATTACTTTCCCTCCAAAATAATCAACTGCCTTTCTTCTGGCTCTTAGAGAAACTTCTATTGTATTTTAATTGTTTGTTGATGGTCTTTCCATTCTATTAGAGAATGAACACCTCCAGGGTGGGATTTTTATCTAGTTACTGCCTACTCCAAATCTGACAGAATCAATAATGGAAGCTTAATTAGCATTTGTTGAATAGATGAATGATTGCATTAAAGTATTAGAAACTAAAACCCTTAGATGGCCTTTCAAATGTTTTGATAATACTTTTTGTTTTGTTTGTTTTTATTTATTTATTTGACAGACAAAGATCACAAGTAGACAGAGAGGCAGGCAGAGAGAGAGAGAGAGAGGAGGAAGCAGGCTCCCTGCAGAGCAGAGAGCCAGATGTGGGGCTGGATCCCAGGACCCTGGGATCATGACCTGAGTGGAAGGCAGAGGCTCAACCCACTGAGCCACCCAGGCGCCCAGATAATAACACTTTTTTAAAGAGCAGTCCTATGTTAAAATGGTACCCTAACAGAAATGGAATTATTTTTTTAATGTTTCTGCTCACTATTCCAAACAGTAAGTGCCTCCTATAGCTAGGAATACACATCACTGAACAAAATGAACAAAAGCCCTGTCCCCATGGGCTTATATTTACTACAGGTAAATCTGTGGAAGAGATTATAACAGCAAATTTGTCTGAAAAAAAAAAAAAGCAAAAGCCACATTTTGTTATTCATCAACACATCAACATTACTAAGCATCAAAAGGACCCAAAAAAAAAAAAACCCACAAAACTTCCCACTTCCCATAAAATTTAGTTACTCAAAAAAAAAAAAAAAAGGCACGAAATTCACCCAGATTTAGTGTACTTAAGCAAAACTGATTTAGTGTCTCCCTAGGCCCCCCAAAAAGCTCATGTTAAGGACACATTTCCTTGTAACTAAAAATAATTGTGACTTCTCCTTTGGGAGGTGAGTAATCCTTGTGAGTTTTAAGGATTTTACATGTACAATTACATGCTTTGTATAATCCTAATTCAAAATGTGGTCTATCTCCAAGCTTGTTCAGGACTTTAGCATTTCTCATTTTATAAGTAAAGAAGGCCTATGTTACTTTGTATCAGGGCTTCTACTCTAAGAGTGTCTTTCTGACAGATGGGTCTCACCAGGACTAAACCAGGACCATGTCTCAACTGGGATGCAGAGTCAGGCAAGCTGCCCAGGTGCCAAAGAACAAGGCTGTGAGATACACACGTGTCTATAGTTCCCGCACATCAACTTTTCCAATCTTACCTCCTCTTCATTCTCTTTGTTGCAACCACCTTGCTCCCCAAGCTTAGAAGGTCCTTTCTGCATCTCTGTTAAAACACTAATCATGTGCCAACATACCATTTCTCCAAGGAAGAGCTTCCAGCTTCCTTCTCTTAGGATCACTGTACCCTTTTTGAATGCATCAGTCCTCTCTCCCTGACAGATCTTCTCAGGAAGCCTCCCAAGTTCTATCTGGATCATTCCCACCCTGCTACTCTTACTGGAGTTAAATCCTCCTCACCATTCTGCTACCCACAACAGGGGCTCAATTTTCCCTGCAGATAAAGAGTAAACAGAGTATCCAAATACCCAATACTTGTCACACCTAAACTCGAGGAAGCTTCATTCAAAGATCTCTGCAAAAACATTATCCAATTTCAAAATCACAAGATTCAGTCTTACTGAACAAATCTTGCCACCTAAAATTATGTTATTTCTAGGTCAGAAGGAACAATAAACATGGTTCATGCGTCCCAAGCAGAAATAGGGAGAAAATAAACCTGATCATTTGACTTTAACCGTAAGTTACTTATCGAAGGGTCCTGAAGGCACAGGTAGTTTCATTTCAGCTGTACTTTTCGGTCATTTTGGGCTTTAATGTGCCAACTTAATATTTTACTGAGAGACTGGCCCTGCTTCACTAATTAACAGTACAATAAACAAAAGTCAATAATGACAGATTTGGGATATGAAGTGCAGTGAGCTAGAGTTTGGGCTCATGGTTCCTAAACGGGGAATTGTATAAATGGGGCTCGTGACCCTTAGAGAGTATAAGGAAGGGGGTGAAAAACATAGTATGTCAAGCAGCGAATGGACAAATCATTAGGAGTCCCAGGTTTAAAGTTTTCATCAAGTGACAGCCATGGGGTGGGGGGAACAACTTCAACAGCACTCTAAAGGAAACAAACTGACTTATAAAATGAAACACTTAAAAAGCATCAGCAGCATGTCTTAGAAAAATTACTAGGAGATTTATGTCTCAACCCCCTACTTTCCCTCAAAAGTACTTTCTAATAATACCGAGCACATTCCAAATAGCTTCTGTCTGCCAAGAACTTGCCAATTGTACCTCCCCTGCTCAGCAACCAGGGTGAAAAATCAATGCAAGGGAACCTTAATCCTTTCATTTTTGAAGTAATTGCAAACATCTATCTTGCTGGGCATTTATCCACAGGGGGAGTGGCTCCTAAATGAATTTAATAAGTGAACATGACCTTTAATAGATAATTTGGTTCCCAACGGAAAAAGAGGCAAAGCAAAAAAGAATGGGTGGATATGGATTTAAAGAAAAAAGTTAGAAAAACACAGAAGGAATTCATTTGGGAAAATACATGAAAGCAAGAGGCAACACAACAGTGATGGCAAAAGGAAAAAAACCTAATACTCCACCTAAGAAATGACTAGAGAAGGAAAGAATGTATGGGTAGCAAAGAATAGAGTCCAGAATCACTTGATCAACTTTAAAAATTATCTTACTGGGAATTTAAGACTGATGGGGCTGGTAGTTTGGAATCCTAGAAAAGGAAAGGAGCTAGCAGTAGAAAAAGTGAGACAATACAGTAAAGAGACCCTCCCCTCAGTAGCTCTAGAGGGACATCAGGTAGGGCTGGATCAAGGTGATGACTGGGGTTCATAGAAGTGCTAGGAGATGTAACAATCGCGCGGACTCAGTTGTCCATGGGAGATCGAAGATTCCACGTGGGCTTCCGAGAGGCCACAGCGAACACCACCACCCCCACACACCCTCCGCGGGACACTTAGAGCCCAGAGCAACAAACAGATGGGCTCTCGGAACCAGACATGTGGAGTGTTCTCGGGGCCATTAAGCCCCGACGGGGACCCCGGCGGGGCAAAAGGAATGCAGGGACCAGGGTCAAGGGCGCCCTTCGCAGAGCACGAACTCACCGATGCCGAGCCCCACGACAAGGCGGCCGGCGAGCAGCGTCTCCTTGTTGTTGGCCGCGGCCAGCACCGCGGACCCGGCCGTGAAGAGGGCACTGGCCAGCAGGATGGCTGCGCGGCGGCCGAAGACGCCGTTGAGGGCCCCGCCGGCCAGCGCCGAGACGGCGGCCGCCCCCACGGTGCTGGACACCAGCAGCTCCTGCCACAGCGCGTCCAGGCTGAGCTGCCGCTTGAGCAGCAGCATGGCCCCCGACACCACGCCGGTGTCATAGCCGAACAAGAAGCCGCCCAGCGCGGAGAAGACGGCCACCACGTACACGAAGGCGGGGGTCTCGTCCTGCTGGAACTGCCGCCGCGCCGCGCGCTCCAGGTCCCCGACGCCGCCGCCGCCCGCGCCCGCGCTCTGCAGGCTGGCGCTCGACTCGGCGGCCGCCAGGAGGCTGCGCTCCCCGGCCGCGCTCGCCGCGTCCGGCTCCTGCTGCTTCCTGCGCCGCTCGCCCATGAGGCTGCTCAGGCTCCGCAGCGTGTACTCCACATTCTCGCTCGCCTTGCGGGACATAGGGCAGGGGCCCGGGACTTCCCGGGGGGGCGAGGCTCCGGGGCCGGCGGTCTCCGAGGGCTGGACAGCCCGAAGAGGCAGGACCTACGGCCGCCGCCTTCCTCCTCCCGGCTCCCGCTCCGGCTGCCACGGCAGCAACCGCCGCCGCGGCCGCTCCGGGGAGAAAGTTGCTGCCCGCGGAGCTCCGGCGCTGCGGAGTTGGAGCCTGGCGGGTCTCACTCGAGACTCACGCCCCGCGCCTGCCGAGCTGGCGCTGCGGAGCGGGCGGGAGGCGGGGCCGCGGGTCACGTGCACCCCGGGCCAGCAGGGCAGGGCTGCGGAGACGCTCCGCCCCCTCCCTGGGTGGGGCCAGGCTCGGGCCGCCGGAGACCTCTAAACCCCACCCTCCCGGTCTGGGGCGGCCTCTGACCCAGGCTCCTTAATTTAGGGTCCTGGCATCCTTAGGAAATAACCCAGGCCTGGGGGCTGCAGCTGGGGAGCTGGCCAATGTGGGAATGCCAAGTTAATAGGCTTCAGACGAGAGAAAAGAGCTGCAATGCTTGCACAGTGTGGGAAGCTAGGGAGAGAACCCCTTAAAACAGCCTGATCTGTCTTCTAACAACCTAGGGATGGCCAAAGCTAGAAAAGGCCTAGGAAGATATATCCTGCTATGGTACATAGCAAGCCTTCTTTCTTCTATAATAGTGTGACGTAAATGAGCTTGCTCTAGAGCATTCAGAGCTGTGTTCTCCCATCTCTACAAGCAGTCTACCCTCATTGCCAGTCCCTCCTCAATTTATGCTTATTGTAAAGATATGGTACATCTTAATTCTTTAAGGACAGAGGTAACGCACCCCTCCTGCCGACGAATCCCAAAAATTCCCCATGAATCCCTGATGTGTAAAAGAAAATTTACATGTATGCATTCCACTGGTGTATAACCAGATACTTCCCACTGGTAGAAATTAAACCCGTAGAATCCGATCTCTGATTTAATAGGCAACCTCCACCTCTCTCCCCTAACATGCGCACCAAAAAAAGGATGTGCCTTATTTGCTTGAAACAAAGCAAAGATGGCATTATTTGTAACTGATTTTTTAAATAATTTTTTTAATATTTTATTTATTTGACAGAGAGAAATCACAACTAGGCAGAGAGGCAGGCAGAGAGAGAGGAGGAAGCAGGATCCCCGCGGAGCAGAGAGCCCGACGCGGGCCTCTATCCCAGGACCCTGGGACCATGACCCGAGCGGAAGGCAGAGGCTTTAACCCACTGAGCCACCCAGGCGCCCCTGTAACTGATTTTTTTTAAACTGTTAAATTAATTGCCTGTTGTTGAGTCCCCTCCACTTTAAGTCATTTGTAAATCATGTTATACAGTTCCACTTCAAAAGAGAAAGGTTTCTCTCTAATTTGCTTTCGTTCTTTAGGCTGAGAGCATGAGTTAAAGCAACATATGATTCCATTTCTTACAATTCCAGGGCCCTTGTTTCCTTTATTTGAGCAAAAGATTCTTAGCCTGAGCCCTATTTTTCATGCAGTCTAAACTTTTTCTTCTTAGAGAAAAAGATTTTATCATCCCTATTTCAACAAAAAGTTTTATTAGAATTTGCCAAAATTGCTTTCATTTGGATTGTCATGATTATCTCCGTAATATACTTTATTTTCCAGCAACCAGGAAAAATGAATGAATGAGCTGAGAGGGTTTAACTGTTTAAACTGATTGTGTGGCTTTAAAGCAAGGCTCTATCATGATTCCCAGGGATCAATTAAACAAAGAGCTTTTAGCTCAGGAGCAAGGAACTCTTTAATATTCAGACTTCAGGAAAGATTCAGGTGAGAGCGCATCTTTTTCCGCGTTTACTATAGAAAACCTGCGCCCCCTGGTGGTGAATCGGCTCACCATTTTTAAAGAGACCGACTCCTTACAAGAGAAATAGCTGATACTGTTAAGTGCTCCTCTTGTTGAGCTGCAACAAACTGCCTTTTATTCCAAGCAGGTGTAGTAAGTGCTCCTGAGTATTCTTCGGTAGAAATTCAGATTTGGTGTCACAGAATACTAAACTACTTAAAATGGTTTTGTATCATCAGGACATTTATAAATCCAAGGTCAGATTATATCTCAAAAGAAATACGACATGAAAAAAAAATCATCAGAGTTAAGCAGAGTTCTCCTCCACGCTGGAATGAGCCAGAGCAGATTTTACCCCAGAGCAGATTCCTAAATGGAGTTCCCTGAATCCTGCCCCAGCTGCAGACTATGGTGGAATGGAAAGCTCATCAGCGGAGAGTCAAGACATTAGTCCCATCACTATTGCTGCTTAACTGTTCAACTTGGAACAAAGCTCTAGGTTACTTTGTGCCTTGTTTTCTTATTTGCAGAGCAGATAAATGGTGCAGCAACTACTCATTGGCTAGAGTGAGCATAGAAACATATTTTGAAATACAAGTGGTTGCCATCACAGAGTAAATAATAATTATAAACATCATGATTAGTTTGCAAGGTAAGTTCTAAAGCCCCTGTTTTAAGTACATTTGCTTTACAAACCTCCAGGAACACTAAGGATTTGCCATAGAAGAGGGGGAAAGGGGGCAACTGAGTGGCTCAATGGGTTAACGTCTGCCTTCTGCTCAGGTCATGAACCCAGGGTCCTGGGCTCAGGCTCCTGTTGGGCTCCCTCCTCAGTAGGGAGTCTGCTCCTCCCTCTCCCTCTGCCCCTCCCCTGCTTCTGCTTGCTTCCTCTCTCTCTCTCTGTCAAATAAAGTATAAATCCTTTAAAAAAAAAAAAAAAAGGAAGAGGGGTAGAAGAGGTTTTAGTTACACCACTCTAGATCCTGAGTATCAGACCAATGAATTGGGTTACTAATTCTGTAGAAGTTGTTGTTGTTGTCTGTAGTGGGGGTAGTAGCAGTGTTGTCTTTGTGTTTATTGGATCTTTATTTTTAATTTTATGAGTGATTGATCCTTGCTATAAAATAGTCTAAAAAGAAACACATAAATCTCTTCCTAATCATCTCTCCTGCCCTAAGAGCCCCCCTTCCTCAGAGATAACCATGCCTACCACTTTGATATGTATCTTTCTAGAAATTTCCGTATGAATTTGTACATATTATGCATTTATGGGTACACAATAAATGCAAAGGTTGTTTTGTTTTTTGCATTATTTAGATTGCAAAGGAGAAAAGAACCCCAATCAAACTGGTTTAAACCAAAATCATAGGGAAGAGAGAGACTTTGTTGGTTTCTGTCTTTGAAATGTCTATAATAGGCTGGTTTCAAAGAAGCTGGATGTAGGACTCAAACTCCATCATGTTCCCAAGAAAAGACTTTGCTCCATCTCTCCACTTTCCAATTCCATTTTCCAATTCCATTTTCAAATTCCACATGGTGGTCACATGGCTACAGCAAGCTCCAAACTCTATATCCAATCATGTCCAAGGGTCAAAAAAGGGTTTCTTTCTCTGAAGTCCTCAAAAACTTATTATACAGTATCCAGTTAGATCTGTCAATTATATGCCTATCCTTGACCCATTTACCGTAGCTGAGAGATTGCTTGTTAACCAGTTAGGGCCTACCATTGTCCACATCTTGAGGTATGAATGGAGGTAAATCATATGGCTGAGGTTGTGAAATCTGGGTAGAATTTTGCCAGAAGACAAGTAAAGAAATACTGGACCATAAAACCAACAGATTTGAGTTACTATAAGTAACTAGTAAAATGACATGACATACAAACTAAGTAAAGCATTTCAAGGATGAGAGACAAGCTAAGCAAGTCAAATATATTGCATAGACATCAAAGAATAAAAATTCATATGAAATCATTAACTATTCCTATGAAAAAGTCAATGGTGGGGGCACTTGGGTGGCTCAGTGGGTTAAAGCCTCTGCCTTCGGCTCAGGTCATGATCCCAGGGTCCTGGGATCGAGCCCCACATCGAGCTTTCTGCTCCTCGGGGAGCCTGCTTCCTCCTCTCTCTCTGCCTGCCTCTCTGCCTAGTTGTGATTTCTCTCTGTCAAATAAATTAAAAAAATAAAAATAAATAAAAAAATAAAAGTCAATGGTGAAGATTAATGTATACCGGGGCACCTGGGTGGCTCAGTGGGTTAAAGCCTCTGCTTTCAGCTCAGGTCATGATCCCAGGCTCAGAGAGGAGCCTGCTTTCTCCTCTGTCTCTGCCTGCCTCTCTGCCTCCTTGTCTGTCAAATAAGTAAATAAAATCTTAAAAAAAAAAAAAAAGATTAATGTATACCACCATGACTATAGTTAATAGTTAATAATAATATGTTGTATACTTTAAATTTGCTAATAGAGTGTATCTTAAGTGTTTTCACACACACACAAAAACCCTGTTAGGTGGTGAATATACTATATGCTAATTAGCTTCATTGTGGTCATTATTTAACAATGTATATGCATATCAACACCTTAATATATACAATTTTTATTGATCAATCATGCCACAATAAAGCTGGGAGGGGCGAAAGGTGACTGCTGAGAATCAGAATGTTGTTTTGATGGTCTTATTTTCAGAAACTCAGTAATGCCAGAATCCTGCCCTATTGACAATTACTTCTTTCTGTACAAGTAATAGACAATAGCAGCACCAGAATAAACATACTATATTGTTAATAGGTACAAAGGTAAAGTGTGGGTCTCTTGGCATGTTTATGAAATATAACAATGGGTGCCTAGGCGGTTCCCCCAAAATCTTGCCTTTCTTCAACTTGCTCTAAGGAGTAGGAAAGATGGGATGAGGGAAGGAAAGAAGGCAGGGTAAGAAAAAAAGACAATCAGCATGCCCCACTAGACCAATGCTCTATCTAGATCTGCTTACTACAGGGAGACAGGGAATAGGAAACACAAAAGAAGGCATGAGTCATGGATGATATTTTAACACACATTGATCTTGTCCACTAATAACCACGACCCAACCAGGAATAGAACCTGTAACACAATGTAATATCTTCTCCTCTTTTGAGTGGGAAAGGTTGCAATAACTCTCCCCAGTTGGAGACTTAAAAAAAAAAAAATGTTATTCATTTGAGAGAGTGTGTGTGAGCGAGAGAGAGAAGGAGCTGGGGAAAGGGCAGAGGGAGAGGGAGAAGCAGACTCCCCACTGAACAGGGCTCCATCCCAGGACCCTGAGATCATGACCTCACCAAAGGCAGATGTTTAACTGGCTGAGCCACCCTGGTGCCACTGCCATGCCCCCCCTACACACACACACATACACACACACACACTCAGAGACTTTAAAGAGAGTAATTTCAATTAAGAGAAAAATAGCAAATGTAGCGGCGTTTTCTAGAAGTCTCTTAGTAGATGTAATAAAGAAGGGAAGAGCTTAAAGTGTTATCAGGATCAAGGGTAAGGATGGGGGTTCAGACATGACTTGAGTTTACTCATATGCTAAAGTGAAAAGAAGAAATTCACGATTCAAGAGCCTAAATGATTAATAGAGCAAAGTCCCAAAGAAGACACAGGGTAGGAACAAGTTGATCAGGGGAGAAGCTAATCTAGCCATGGGGTGAAGGAACACTTCTTCCTCTGAGAAAAAAGGCAAGCAAAAAGGATAGTAGGAAAGAAGAACATGGCATTAATAACAAGAATGAGGAAATAGTTCTATTAAATGAATGGTAGGGCAGGGAAAGGGGGATGGAGTAAACCTAGATACTATAGCAGAAAGACCCAAGTTCCTATCTTTTCTGCTAATTATGTGACTGTGTGACTTGAGCAACTTACTTATTTCTCTAGGTTTTAATTTCCTCTTCTGTAAAAGAGAGATAATAACATTGTATCAGTATTTACATAGTTTCAATTCTGAATAGCAGAAAATCCATACTCAAACTATGTTATTATACACTACAGAAATGTATTATTGCATGAATTTGAATGTTATGGGGGGCAGCATGAGGAATATTATAAACACCCTTTGAAAAACACTATCGAAGTTCCAAATTCTATCCTTTTCTCCCCTCTACTATTCTTAGGGTACATCTTAGGTTGACACTCCACTGGCTTCGCCCCAAAGTGGTAAGAGGACACCAGTATTTCCAGGTATCATATTTTTTCAAAGTATACAGAAAAATGTAGTGCCTAGTTCCTATCCTCAAATGTAATATATTCCAGGTGAAAAGGCCCGCAAGACCATATATAAAAAGAGCTAACAATACAAATCATAGTGTACCACATTTTTGCTAGAGACAAGAATTCCAATAGCACTCAACTTCATTTGCAGAGTGTCAAAGTATTTCTTACTAACCCAGATGTGTAGCTACAAGTGGTAACAATGAAAGAAAACAACTTGGCTTGCCATTTCAAGAAACCCTTTAATTAAACAGGATCCAGTAATCTCAAATGAGAGAAGTGGGAAGTATTTGTTTCAAAGTAGAATCACTAATGAAATTAACAGCAACTCATCTTCTTAAATTGAGAAGTGATTAATTTGGTGTGATGCTGGTTCTTCAGCAAAGTTCAGTCTTTTGGCCAGCAGTGGAAAATTCTTTTCAAATGTTATCTTGTGACATGGGGAGCTCCTCACTAATCATTTTGTCTTAAACAATTCAATAGGTTTTGTTTTGCATTTGGAATCCAAACTGTAAAGTCACTTGTAACACTGACTCTGTCTGAAGTTGTAAGTGTGGTAATATTATAACCTGCTATGCCACATTAAGTGTATTTACCAGGTTAAAACTAAGCAAAATATGCATCTGAAACAACGAACTTATATTTTATAGTTGATCTATGCCATTACTTGGTTAAATTAATAAATTCTAGTTTCCTATTCTATTTTCTCAACTCAGAAGAACTGAGAACTTCTAATTGGGTAATACAAGTTTCATAACTTATTATCCTTATCATACTTGAACATGTAAAATATGATCATTAAACTTACTTCAGGCAAAAAAATATTTCAGGGGCACCTGGGTGGCTCAGTGGGTTAAGCCTCTGCCTTCAGCTCAGGTCATGATCTCAGGGTCCTGGGATCAAGCCCTGCATCGGGCTCTCTGCTCAGTGGGGAGCCTGCTTCCCCCTCTCTCTCTGCCTGCTGCTCTGCCTACTTGTGATCTCTCTCCATGTCAAATAAATAAATAAAATCTAAAAAAAAATATATTTCAGCAAGAATGGCCAACCTCAATGTTTTCGAAAGAATGCTCTGGTAATTTCCTTCCATACTCTCTTTCACAATTCTACAATGTATACCATGGGATATTTTTTATACTTCAAATACACTAAATGACATTTGAGTCATGCTGAAATTACTTTCATCTGATTTTCATGCAGAGTCACTAAGTGTGGGACAGAAAACCTTCACGGTAGAAGTAGGAGCATTCACTACTCTCTTCCTGTGATTTTCTTAAACTGGGGACTCTTGTGTCTTCCTAAGTGCAATTAGAGAAGTTTTATCTATAAATCAGCTCACAATTTAAAAGGGCATCTTTAGCAAATGAGAGCAGGGCTTGCGTTTGCCCTGTTTACCACCACACCCCCTGAGTCTAGCACATTGCTGGCACTTATAGGGGCTCCATAAATATTTATTGAATGAGTCCATGAATGAGCTATTGCATAAGTGAGTGGTACCGGCCTATATGGGATCTCTTTGGCTTGGGTCCATAAGTCATCACTTTTCTACATCTATACATAATAGAATAAATAACAACTCTTTGAGATAATACAAAGCATTTGTGTAACATATCTCCTGACCCCAACTCTATATGTAACTCAAGTAGTGTCAGATTTTAACAAAACATGTTTTTTCTTAAAAAATCTGTATAAAAAGTCTATAGCTTTTAATAGAAATAAGTATGCCATTTCTTTTTTTATTAATTATTTTTATTAACATATAATGTATTATTTGCCCCAGGGGTACACATTTACTTTATGAAAAACACTTTTTTTTTTTTTGCCCTGTCCCCCATTGTCCTTAATCCTAGTATTTTCCTACTGCCCATATATTAAAAAGCTGATCATATGAATCATTATGTATGAAACTATTAAAAGAGATAAAATCATCTTTAACTTCAGGGGAGAGGAGAAGAGAGATCAATGGACTGAAAGATAATATTTTATTTTTTTTAATTTTTTTTTAAGATTTTATTTATTTATTTGACAGATAGAGATCACAAGTAGGGAGAGAGGCAGGCAGAGAGAGAGAGAGAGAGAGGAGGAAGCAGGCTCCCTGCCAAGCAGAGAGCCCGATGCGGGACTCGATCCCAGGACCCTGAGATCATGACCTGAGCTGAAGGCAGCAGCTTAAACCACTGAGCCACCCAGGCACCCTGAAAGATAATATTTTAAAAATAAAATGAAATGGGGGCGCCTGGGTGGCTCAGTGGGTTAAAGCCTCTGCCTTCGGCTCAGGTCATGATCCCAGAGTTCTGGAATGGATCCCCGCATCGGGCTCTCTGCTCACCAGGAAGCCTGCTTCCTTCTCTCTCTCTGCCTACTTGTGATCTCTGTCTGTTAAATAAATAAATAAAATCTTTAAAAATAATAAAAATAAAAATAAAATGAAATGGTATGTATTTTCTCCAGCTCAAAGCTATAATATAAAAAACAAAATTATTACAATAGAATTATTCTTATTCTTAATCAGTACCGAAATTGTTGATGAAATGTCAACTGATCAAATTAGAGTAAATAATTTTTGTTTGCTTGGGTTTTATAATCTACTTACTTTTTACATTCATCTGGCCAATTAGTGATCACCAGTTCCTCATGAATTTGGGGAAACCCTAGGCTACAAATAGAAAAGCACAACTTCTGTGAGCTACCTCCACTGTAATAAACATCTTACCCAGCTACTAACCAGACATGGGATCACCATGCTTGTCATTCTGTAGTTTTGCATATTATTCTAAAGAAAAGATGTCTAATAGAGGAAAAATTGCATAAATCCCCAAACATAGAATAGGATACATAATTTGAAAATCTTTGAAAAGAAAAACTTGACAATTTTAAAGCTCAGTGCTAAGTCAATCTACTTATCAATCAATGATCTGTCATCTTGAAAAATTGCTTTGAACTCTGTGAGAACAAGAAAGGCATTGACTACTTGGCAGCTCTTCCTAATCCAAAAGTAAGAAAGGAAGAGAGAGGAAAGAAAACTTCCAAGTATGAAAAAGCATTCTTTAGATCACAATACAAAAACAAATGTGTTTCTGAGCTGAAGAGCTAAGAGAATTTCATTATTTTCTCTGAATCATTGAATTGTTATAAGAGATGTTTGAATGAATACTGAAAAATTCAGTAAACACGTTATTGCCACTGGCTAATGATTACAGATATTCATCAGGGAGTGATTTGGTAAGAAAATAAGAATGTAATAGTGCACTGACTAGAAAAGCAAAGTCAATTTCTTCTGTATGATCTTTGTTTTGTAAAAATTGCCATGAAATTTCCATGCAGGAGCCCTGGAGTAATCACAGCTATTTCTCACAGGCCTACAGGCTAAGTGTAGACTCAGCTTTCAAGTATCATACTGATGGATGAGAGACTCACAGTGTGAATGATAGGGAGAAAAGCAGTCAACTACATATACTCATAATTTTAAAGCTCCTACTGACATTAAAAAATAATGCTTCGAGTTTCCACTACACTGTAGGTATGTAGCAAAATTGCTTTGTGTCTTTTAGTTTTAAAACCTGTGTTGTATTAGAATTTTTCTTTTTTTAAATTTATGTTCTAACACCACCTGCATTTTTTAGAAAACTCTCACCTTATAGTAGACATTTGTCATACTTTGTGATCTCTTCACACACTGGGGCAATACTCTGTTTGGAAAACTGCTTGTATTAGGAGTCTCATAAGAAGCTCACTTCCCCTGGCAATGCTTGGAGTTAGGAGCAGGTATGTGACTCAGGTTCAGCCAATCAAACACAACTGCACAAGACTTGAATTGGAAGAGAGTAACACGAACAGGGATGTCTAGCCTAGCGAGGATGGTAGAGACTGGTAGAGGGCATACATATAGCAATGGGTGAGGTGGGTAGAGGGCGTACAAAAAGCAGCGGGCATGGTGGGGGCATGCCATGTCCAAACTTGGCAGCAGGAGCTGTGGTACTTTCACCCAGCAGCAGCAGCAGCAGCAGCAGCAGCAGCAGCAGCAGCAGCAGGAGGGTCTCCACTGTAGAAGTCTGGATATAGGTGGAAGCATAGCCTCTGTGTACGAGTCTATGGTTCTTGCAAAATTCTGTGATCACATACATATATAATGTATGATGGCCATAGAACAAATGCTAGGAAAGGAGAAATGAAAGTATACACTTGTAGATGTGGAGCATTGGGCAAAATGAGTGAAAGGGAATGGGAGATGCAGATTTCCAGTTTTGAAATGAATAATCATGGGGATAAAAGATAAAGCATGGGGAATATAGTTAATGATGTTGTAATAGCATAGTATGTGTACAGATGGTGTCTACACTTGTGGTGAGCATAGCATAAGGTATAGAGATATTGAATCACTATGTTGTACATTTGAAACTAATGTAACATTGTGTGTCAATTATACTTGAATAAAAAAATTTAAGTATGTACTTGTAATGTTGTCATTCTATATGTGAAATGATGTAATATTATATATTAAAGATATACAACATAAAACTTCAATTACCAAAATAATACAAAATAGATTATAAGAATTAAGCCAAAAAGGTGGATAAAGTGAAATAAAATCTCAATCCAAAAACCCAGCCATGTCAATAGTCATACTGGACACAAATAGTTTAAGGGCACCAATTAAAAGACAAAAATGATCAGTTTGGGTACAAAACACAGAACTATTTTCTGCCTATAGGAAGCCAATGTTAAATGTAAATGATATGTTAAAGGTTATATTTATTTTTTGTATATTAAATATAAAAGGATGGGCAAAGATATAGCATGATAACACAGTCAAAAGAAAGCTAGAGGGGTGCCTGGGTGACTCAGTGGGTTAAAGCCTCTGCCTTCAGCTCGGGCTGTGATTCCAGGGTCCTGGGATTGAGCCCCCACGTCGAGCTCTCTGCTCGGCAGGGAGCCTGCTTCCTCCTCTCTCTCTCTGCCTGCCTCTCTGCCTACTTGTGATCTGTATCTGTCAAGTAAATAAATAAAATCTTTTTTTAAAAAAGAAAGCTAGAGTGGCTATACTAATACAGAAAAATTTTAAAGCAAAGAGTATAACAGTTCATTTCATAATGATAAGAACCTATGAAGACTACATAATCCTAAAATTTTTGGCATCTAAAAATAGAGCTTGAAAATGTATAGACATGCAGGAGAATGATAGACATGCAAGAGAAACAGACAAAACCACAACTGCAGTCAAAGATTTAATATCCCTCTGTCGATGACTGATAGCTCTCATATACAGAAAATAGTATATCATAAGCATATTAAAGATTTGAATAACACTATCAACAACATTAACTTAATTGATACTTGAAGAACATTTCCAACAAATAGCAGAATATACATTCCTTTCAAGTATACATTAATCCAATCAACCAAGTTAAATCATATCTGGGGCTCCAAAACTAGTGTTAATCCGTTTGCAATGACTCATGACATCCAAAGTATATTCTCTGACCACACGGAATTACATTGGAATCAATACTAGAGAGTCCCATTGGGGAGGGTATGTGCTATGGTGAGTGCTGTGAAGTGTGTAAACCTGGCGATTCACAGACCTGTACCCCTGGGGCTAACAATACATTATATGTTTATTAAAAAAATTTTTTTAAAGCAAAAAAAAAAAAAAAAAACCAACAACAAGAGAGTCCCCAAATATTTTTGAATAAATAGCACACTTCTAAATAAACCAGAGTTCAAAAATGGAATAACAAGGGAGATTAGAAAGTATTTTGAACTGAATGAAAATGTTAACACAACCAATTAAAATTTTTTGAGATCCCACTGAAACAACTCAGGAGAAATTCAGAACACTAAACACTCATAACTGAAACAGAAATAGATCTCAAATCAATGATCTCAGCTTCAAACTTCAGAAACGAAAAGAAAAAGCAAATGAAACGAAGTAGGAGGAAGGAAATAATAAAGATCAGAGTGGAAATCAATGAAGTAGAAGGAAGGATATAATAAAAGAGTGAAATCCGTTAAATGAAAAACAGTAATAATCAATGAAACTAAAGCTGGTTCTTTAAGAAGATTCACAGAAGTGATAATTTTCTTACTGGACTGATCAAGGAAAAAAAAATAGAAGACACAAATTACCAGTGTAAAGAATGAGAGAGGTGACATCATTGTACATTCCACAAATACTAAGAGAATAATAAGGGAATATTATAAATGTCTCATGCCAAAAATTGTGAAATGGACATATTTCTTAAAAGAGATGAACTACACAAAAAGAAAAAGATAATCTGAATAGGCTTAGATCCGCTAAGAAACCATGCACGTGTAATTTAAAACTTTTCCATGAGGAAAATTCCAGGTCCAATTGGCTTCACTGGTGAAGGTTACAAAACATTTAAAGGGAAGATAAAACGATTTCACACCAACTCTTTCAGAAAATTGAAGAAGAGGGAATACATTAGCATTATCCTAATTCTAAAACCACAATCATTACAAGAAAACTACAAAACCTTCACGTACATAGATGCAAAGTTTCTACATAAAGCTTAGTTAATTAACTCCAACAATTTATAATGGGGCGCCTGGGTGGCTCAGTGGGTTGAGCCTCTGCCTTTGGCTCAGGTCACGATCTCAGGGTCCTGGGATCTAGCCCCACATGGGGCTCTCTGCTCAGCGGGGAGCCTGCTTACCCCTCTCTCTGCCTGCCTCTCTGCCTATTTTGATTTCTCTCTCTGTCAAATAAATAAATAAAATCTTTAAAACAAACAAACAAAAAACCACAAAAAATTTAAATCCAACAATATATTGAAAGAATAATACAGCAGGACAAGTGGGTAGTCCTAGCAATGCAAAGTTGGTTTCCCACACAAAAATCAATCAATATAATTCACCTATACTAAAAACTTACTTTAAAAAGCCATATGGTCATCTCAACAGATGCAGAAAAAAAATTGAAAAATGCTACATCCATTTCTGAATAAAGAAAAAAATTCTGAGCAAGGTAGGAATAAAAAAACACTTAGGGACTGGTGGAAAATATTTGCAAATTTTATATTTGATAGAAGGCTTATATCCAAAATAAATAAAATATTCTTGAAATTCAATTATAAAGCAAAAGATTCAATTAAAAAATGGGTATAATAATCAGAAAAACACTACACCAAAGACTATATATGGATAGTAAATATGCACTTGAAATAATGCTAAACATTCATTAGTCATCTAAGACATATAAATTAAAATCCATGATAAGTTAATTCTATGTACCTATTAGGGTGACTATTCTATACACCTAATAGAATGGCTATGCTAAAAATAAATGTACTGACCATATCAAGCGTTGGCAAGAATGTGGTGGGACCGGAACTTTCTTCTGTCAGTCAGAATGTTAAATGATACAACCACTTTTGAAAAAGCCTGACTCTTTCTTTTAAAAGTTAAAAAAATATACATATCCAATCATCCCACTCCTAGGTATTGTTCTATGGAGATAAAAGTATATGTCCATACAATACTTTGCTAATGTTTATAGAAGTTTTAGTTGTAGTGGACAAAGAATGAAAAAAACCAAATGTCCATCAACAGATGAATGGACACACCATGGCATACATGTACATGGACAACTGATCCACAATACAAAGTAATGAGCTATTGTTGTATTACAATATAGAGGAATCTCAAAATAATCGCACTAAGTGAAGCAAACACAACAAAAACAGTACACACTATAGAATTTATATAAATAAATATAAATTTATTTGTGTAGTTATGTAAAGTTTATATAAAGTTATATTTAATGCAAACTAATCTCTCATAAAAGAAAGCAGGTATTGGTTGTCTTGGGAAAGCATTGGGGGAAGGAGGACAGGGGGAGAAATCTCAAAGGGTCTCAAAGAAGTATTTGAGGTGGATGGTTATGTTCATTACCTTGATTGCGGTGATGGGTTATCAGTTGTCTACATATGTCAAAACTTACCAAACTGTATACTTTATATATATGAAGTTTACTGAATGCCAACTATACTTCAATAACGCTCTTTAAAAGCTTAAATACATCTTGTTTCAGAAAGACATAAAAGTTTTTTTCTACTTTATATGCTGACTTCATTATTATTTAAGCATGTAAAATCTCTTGTCCACTAGGATGGGAAGGCTGGGGCCAGATAGAAAGAGGAAGTTTCAGCAGAGCATTATGAAGCTGCCATATCAGCTATTTTCTGCCCAGTCCTGTATTCCTCAGACCTCAGAAAAATGGAAAGCACCAATTTTGTAAAAACCAATATCTTTGGATTATTTTATTTTTTGATTTCAAGCAGTTCAACCAAAATCTTGACTGATTCAGAAGTGATATCTGAATAGTAATACTAAGACATTAAAACATTAAAAACGGAATTGTATATTATTATAATTCCCAAAAAGTTAGGTGTCCTAAGAAATAGGAAGTATTTTAAATGAAGAATTTTAAATATTTTAATATAAAGTATATATAAATAAATATATTAAATATATATTTATATATAAATTATATAATATTTATATATAATATGTTTATGTTATATATAATGTTATATATAATTATTTTATATATTTTTATATATAAGTTATATAATTATAAATATATAAATTATAAATGAAATAGGTTGATATATACATTATATAATTTATATAGAAAATATATATAAATATTATATAATTCACATATAAAACATATATAATATAATATATAAATATTAAAATATTTTAAATATAGAATTTCTTCCAAATCAAAAGTAGCCAGAAAAGACATAAGTATGTGTGTGTGTGTGTCACATATATATAAAAATTCACGTATATATGTGACACACACATATATATATAGTTTCACAAACTATGAATCATGTGACATAAGCATATCCTGCTTACGAGTGGGCTTATGAGACTTCCGTGAGTAGGCTGAAGAATCAGATATTCACAAATTGAACCCGGTGATGTGACTTACGTAAGCTGTAAATCGCACTCATGTATGAATACAAGCAGTGCTAAACCTGTTCCATCAGTCGCTAACAAGAAGCCAGTCACCATCAAAGCCAGAAGTTCTGGTCGTGAAACCAATCAATGACAGTTATGCTGAAATTTGATTGGGATGACAATGATTTCCTCACCAAGTAAGCATCTTTCAACTATTAAACTATTAGAACAAGTACAGTTGACCCTTGGACAATACAGGTTTGAATCTCATGGGTCTACTTTTATGCATTTTTTCTTTTTAAAGATTTATTAAAGATTTTATTTGTTTACTTGACAGAGAGAGACACAGTGAAGGAGGGAACACAAGCAGGGGGAGAGGGAGAAGCAGACTTCCAGCAGAGCAGGGAGCCAGATGCGGGGCTTGATCCCAGGACCCTGGGATCATGACCTGAGCTGAAGGCAACAGCTCAGCGACTGAGCCACCCAGGTTCCCCTTTGCATTCTTTTTCAATAAATATATTGGAAAACTTTTTGGAGTTTTGAAAAAACTCTCAGATTAACTGCATAGCCTAGAAATACCAAAAAATTTTGAGGGGCTTCTGAGTGGCTCAGTTGATCATTTACCCAGAGTCCCGGAATGAAGCCCTGCATTGGGCTCCCTGCTCACCAGAGAGTCTGCTTTTCCCTCTGCTTCTCCCCTGGCTTGTACTTTCTTGTTCACTCGCTCTCTCAAAATAAATAAATAAACAAGCAAATAAATAAAATAAATCTTAAAAAAAAAACTAAAAATATTTGAGAAAAATTATGTATGTCAAGAATATATAAGCTATATGTAGATATCAGTCTATTTTATTATTTACTTACCATACAATATACATGGATCTATTATAAAAAGTTAAAATTGATCAAAACTTATGCACACACAGATGTTGCATGATGCCATCGGCAGCCCGGAGAAATGTAAACAAAGATAAAGAGGCAGTACTAAATCATAACCGCATAAAATTAATTGTAGGACATGCTGGACTGCCATAGTAATTTTGTAAACACCTCCTGTTGCTCGAGCTGTGAACTCAAGCTTTGTGAGCAATCACTGAAAATGCTCTGTGATGCTAATCGTCTCCACGTGAGCAGTAAGTGGCCCTATCACAACAAAAGGTCTCCCCTCCCTGTTCTTGCTATTAGAGTGGTTTTGGGGGCGTCAATGTCATACTTGGATTTTCACCTGCATGTTTGGTTGGTGCTCCTGAGCCCTGCACCGTTCAAGGGTCAAGTGTACAGCAATGCGGAAGAGTATCAGAATTCATCATATTAACATTTGCATGTTATGAAATCTGAGTATATTTGAAATGTCCTTGTATTTTATTTTTTTAGTTCTAATTAAATCATTCAGTGATTGATTAGAATTTTGGTTTTAAATTAAGCCCTTATTTAGTGTATATATTGAAATAGCTGAGAGAACTTAAGGTTCACATTATTTAGAAGATTACTATCTTTAAAAGAATTCATTTTATACTCGAAAAAATTTTAAGTCCTATAATCAGAGGTCTTAAGAAGGAAATTGAACATTTTATATTTACAAATATATTTTTCAAAATATTTAAACATATTAAATGGGATCTATCAAACATATTTCAGAAACTACTAAAATTTACTGAACTTTATTTTTTTTTAAAGATTTATTTATTTATTTTAGAAAGAATGGTGGGGAAGGAGGGGCAGAGGGCGAAGGAGAGAGCGTCTCAAGCAGACTGCACTGAGCTCGGAACCCCATGCCACACTTGATCTCACGACCCTGCAATCACAACCTGAGCTAAAACTAAGAGTCTGATGCTCAGCCAACTGAGCCACCCCTGTGTCCCCAAGATTGACTGAACTTCAAATAGAATAGTTATGTATGTTCACCTTGAGACTTTAAAGAAGAGTCTTGATAAGTTATTTCAGATTTTAAAGTCAAAGGAAATCCTAGGATAATTTCTTTTACACTGAGTGCTTTTTTTTTTTTTTCTGAGTGCTCTTTTTTAAAAAAGATTATTTATTTATTTGAGAGAGAGAGTGGGAGCATAAGCGGGGGTAGGGGCAGAGGGAGAGGGAGAAGCAGACTTCCCAGTGAGCGGGGAGCCCGACTCAGGGCTCGATTTCTGCCCTGGGATTACAGCCCCAGGCAAACGCTTACCCAACTGAGCCATCCAGGCACCCCAGACACACTGTTCTTAAGGGCATAAAATTCTCACATTTAATGAGACTTTCCTGTTTTCATTCTGAACTTTGTCCAACATTCCTATTGTCTCTTAAATTCTTAGATTTTTAGCCTACAAATTATCGTGTCAGAGAATTTTCAAGAATGTAATTCTCCAGGTTGCAGAGAACTATATATGTATACGTATGTATTTCTTCTATTAGACTCTGAGTTTCATGAAAGTGGAGATTGCTTTTTATTCTTATCTTTTATGCACTTGGTAGCAAGGTTGGCACAAAGTAGTTTCTTGATAGGTGCTCAGCAGGAGCTCAGTAATCACTGATGAACAAATTCGCTTATTTTTCTTAACTAGAGCTCTTCCCTAGACCTTGTATGCAATTAATCCCGGTATGAAGACCCTTGGCTCTTGTAAACATACCTCTGGAGGCCTTTGGCAGCTTAGTATCTGACTCCCCCTCTGACGTTTGGAATATTTGCTAGTCTGCCAGTCTTGGTGAAGGTCTCTACAGTAAACAAAAAAACCAGATATTTGTTCCCCATAATCTCTGGCAGCTACCTAGTGGGTTTATGGTGAAAATTAAGCCAGAATTTCACAAAGAGCTGGGAAAACATGCTGTTTGAAAAAGGTAACCTTAGAACAGAATCATTAATCAGCCATTGTTTATCTTGTGCCTATCATATGCCAATTCCCCTACGGGGTCATAGGTTCACAACAGTGACAAGGAGAGGTACAGTCCCTTCCCTTATGGAGCTTAACTTCTAGCTTTGAAATTAATTTCTAGTCTTAAAAATAAAATAATTGCAAATTTTGGTATGTGTTCTGCAGAGAACAAATATAAGGATAGCTGAGTTAAAAAAGAATGTCAGGGGGCACCTGGGTGGCTCAGTGAGTTAAAGTCTCTGCCTTCGGCTCAGGTCATGATCCCAGGGTCCTGCGATTGAGCCCCATATCCGGCTCTCTGCTCAGCAGGGAGCCTGCTGCCCTTTCTCTCTCTGCCTGCCTCTCTGCCTACTTGTGATCGTCTATCAAAAAAATTAAAAAAAAAAAAAGAATGTCAGTCAGTAGTCATGGGGTAGCATTGAGATGCTTCACGTTTCCTTTAATGGGAAACATAAATGGCCAGGATAATATTTTAAACTAAAACTAAAAATGATTAAAAAGCTAGGCAAGCACAGGAGATGGAAGACTGTTTATGGCATAGGAAACAGCATCATCAAGGGACATGAAGTTGGGCAGAGTTTGTAAAAGCAGATCATGTGACCAGAACACGGGGCAGTGCAGTGGAGGGGGTGGGGGGTGGTTAATAGAGAATGAGATGATTTTAGATAATGAGAAGGGAGGGATCTATGAAATCTTCTAGAAGGAATGTCTTCCACTGATCAACTTTTAATAAATTTTTTTGATCCTCCTTGATGTTCTCTTCCCTTGATCTTTTGAACTCTAGAATATGATGCCAAATCATTCTTTTACTCTTTAATACTCTTGCAAGGTGTTCTGCTCGTTAGCACTTTGTGATTGCATAGCAATTAAAATTATTCATTTTTTTGTAGTTCAAAATAATTTTTTAAATTTTTTTAAGATTTAAAATCTTAACATCTTATTCATGAAAGAGAGAGAGAGCCGGAACAGGGGGAGGGGTGAATGGAGAGGGAGAAGCAGACTCCCCACTGAGCAGGGTATCCAACTCAGGGCTTGATCCTAGGACCCTGGGATCATGACCTGAGCTGAAGGCAGACACTTAACAAACCCACTGAACTGAGCCACCCGGAACCCCTGGTTTTTATTTTTACTGTTAATTCTCCTATCATCAGTTTCTCTGGGGCTTTTAAATGCTTGCTTCTAACATAATCCCTGTAATAATGTTCCACCCATAGTATTTTTGCCTAGGTATTCTTACATTTTATCTTCGGTTCCACAACTTCCTTAAGGCATATATTTTTTCTTTCCTTACGAACAGATCACCGTCTTCGCCATTTACCTCTCAAGCACAACTATAGCCTTCTATGTCATTATAGTGAAATATTTTTCAAGTGTACTTTAGAATTTTTTTAAGTTGAACTGTTTTTTTTTAAAGATTTTATTTATTTATTTGACAGAGAGAGATCATAAGTAGGCAGAGAGGTAGGCAGAGAGAGTGAGAGGGAAGCAGGCTCCCTGCTGAGCAGAGAGCCTGATGTGGGGCTTGATCCCAGGACCCTGAGATCATGACCTGAGCCGAAGGCAGCGGCTTAAACCACTGAGCCACCCAGGCGCCCCAAGTTGAACTGTTTTTATTTTGTTTTTGCCTCTGAATTTCCACATTAATCTTTTCTTGTTTTGTTGCTCAAAGAAACATAGACTTGAGTGGACCTTGGAGGTTCTTTGGTCTTCCAACTTCATTTTACCAATAAGCTCCCTTTATTATTCATTATGCAGTGTTTAACAATCTCATATCTGAACTTCTTTTCATTCAAAATGGCCAAATTTTTCACGATCCTTTACAATTGTTATTATAAATGTCAATGTAGGCTCTCTTAGCAAAACTTGAAAATAGAATATTTAAAACACATATGCACACACACACCTGAGGATTAATCAACCCTAAACTCCCAGGTAAACAGATTTATCTGCTGCCCGTCTTTAATACCAAATTTACATTCATAGCCATAAAGTAATAAAAATGTTATTGCTAATATTAACCATTGGACTGGAAGTAAGCAATGGGACAAATAAGTCAAAAGACAGGTAATTAAACTAGGTCCTATTTTGATACTCAGCCCTCCTTTGCAGAGCTGTCCAGGAGAGGAGTGAAAGGAGAGCAGTCAGGCTTCCCCAGTTCCCAGCTGGAGTCCTCCAGCCAATCTGCTCTCTTCTCAAGGCTGGAAGGAAATCTGCACATGTCTTCCTCTCTCATTCTCCTTCATTTGCCAAGGCTGTCCTTTCTTGCTTAAGCAGTTGGCTGACCTAATAATGCTTTGCAGTTTAAACATGTTTAAACATTTCCTTGGTATCTAGTTGTCTAATCTGTTACTGAGAAGAAATGCCTTAGCAGAATTTCAGAGAAATGACGTTTTCCAGGTATTGACAGGGAAAATGCTGATCTGCACATTGCCATGGCGTTTGTGTCTGCTTACAGTTACATTCCTTCAATGGCAGGTAAAGAACAGTCTAATTATCTGCAAAACGCAGCACTTCATCTTGGCAAGGTAGTTCATTAGACTTTGAAATATCTCCATAAATCAGCTGTTTTCTTACTCTACTGCAGGCTCTAAATATATCTGCCTTAAACAATATTACTATTTACAAGAGCAGAATCCTGTTATTAAAAAGCTGCAGAGATTTTATGGTGAAAACCATGAATTTTTTTTAAGTGTCTTGGAAAATTCGTGAAAAACTCTTCATAAGAAGAAAATGTTCCTAGATTTTTAAGTGTTCTATCAGTAACAATACTAATAAGAAAAGGCCATCACTGATCCTCTCTGCATCTGCTCTTCTAAGGACAAGAATATAATGCCAGATGTTTTCATTTCCTCTTATCTCACACACCGCTGCTTTCACATGTGGAATTTCTATTAACTCGAAAGGTGGCACTGAACCCAGAATAAATAGGTACGTAAAGAGAAAATAAGGAGAGTTATCGTAGACGTGGGAAAATGTATTAAATATACACATGTACATTGCAGCCCTATCTTTCACCCTCAATCTTGAGCTTAGGATACAGCAAGAGGAAAGTGCGTATTGACTAATAAATTGTAAATTGATTGTTGCTATTTAAAAACAATTCATCTATAGGTTAAAAAATAGATAAAAACACACTCGTGGCTCTAAAATGAAAAATAGAAACAACCCTCTTCCCTTCTTCCTCACCCATCCCAGTTCTACCAGCACCACCCGCAAGGAGCAAGGAGGACCCATGATTTTTCTGCTTTTAGTTATTTGGGTGGTTATCATCAGCTTGTATTTATTTACCTTGCGGCTAAAGGAACTTCAGCAATAGGGTCCTTCAGTCTCTGCCAAACCCCTGGGAGTGGTGCCAGGGTGGATCCAAGTTATATGGGGCCTCAAATTTATACTTTAGGTAGGATACACCTTTAAGAAAAAGAAACACACAGTTACAAAATTGCTAGTACTCCTCCCTGGAAGGAGTCTTTGCAAATCAAGATTCCTAAAGCTTAAACTTTACTTGTTTTAGGGTCCGTTCACTCTGGGTTGCCATTTATAGATTTACCAACAACATTAGACAGTATCTGTTGATTGCCTACTCAGAAGCATGCCTACTCTACCTACAAATTTCTCTTTTCCCCATTTACCTTCTGGTGTTAGTCGTGCTGTCATGTTATTGCATCGATGATCAAGGTTTATGACAGTCTCCCAAATTATGTTTTTTATTCTTTGTAGATTCTTTCCGAAGCCTAATGAATGGCAAATGCAACATTACTATATAAATTATATTTTCTATTGAATCAAATAATGTCGTTGAATGGCTAAAGAAATATATGTAATCTTGTGTCATTTAATTTTCCTACTTTAAGGGAAATCTTCCAAGCATCTTATACTTATGATGTTCTTAATTTCTCTCTAGAATTTTTTTTAAAAAGATTTTATTTATTTATTTGACAGAGAGATATCACAAGTAGGCAGAGAGGCAAGCAGGGGGAGAGGGGGAAGCAGGCTCCCTGCTGAGCAGAGAGCCTGATGCGGGGCTCCATCCCAGGACCCTAAGATCATGACCAGAGCCCAAGGCAGAGGCTTAACCCACTGAGCCAGGTGCCCCTCTCTAGAATTTTTTTTTAAACTTTTCCTGGGTAAGAGTTTACTGGCCCTATTTCTTGAATCTTTGCTTTCCCTTTTTGAATTTCTTTTATACCTCCCTGGGTTAACCCTTCAAGAAATTTTTTATGCAGTTTTGTAAAAGGTAGAGTTTATGAATGCCCTTCAAAATTGAATGACTTTACAGACAATTGCTAGTTTCAGAAAGTGTTCTTTATTCAAAAATTTCAAAGACATGTTTAATTTAGTTATCCTTTATGGATTTTAGCATAATAGCATGTCTTTAAGATAAGTTTCAAAGAAAATTATAGGAATGAAGGGAAGCATGGTAGGCATAGTGAAGTAATGTTTAATTCATCTTAAAGTAAATAAGACCATTCTGAAATGGAGTCACCTTTTGTAATTGCTAAAAGGCATGCATTTATATGGATAAAAGCAAAGAGGAAGAGTAGACATTACACTATTCAACCAAAAGAGTTACAATTTTCTAAAAATCTAAACATTTTTCCTAAAGGGTTTTTCTGCCTTTTTTGTATTCTCAGCATTCAGGTTAAGAACAGCCATGCCTTATGAACAATCAAAAAATGCTCCAAATTCATGTCTCAGAATGACTTCAGCCATAGAATAAACACTCCTTCAACAATTCAGTACACTAAAAGTAAATCACCCTTTCTTATTAAGGTTTTCCTGAAATAAGTTGTTCATACTCTGCAAGCTGAGGAAAATAAGCCATTCTACTACATTTTAATACTCTTCAAAATACTACATTTACAGTACCTAATAAGAGATTATATTTTCATTCTGGCAATTTCCTTAATATTTTCAACAATCATTACTGCTGGTGAAAGATGAAGATTCCATTCTATGTAACTTTTTATATATGTGTGCAAGAAAATGTGTTCATGACTCATTATGCTATGGGCACCCAATCATTCTAACTCTTCCCCTCGTGGGAGAGAATAGGTTTGAGTAAACACAAGCTGACCTGCACAGCATGATTGTTTTTTGTGTATTTATTGTAAGTCCGAATTGCTATCCCATGGAGAATGATGCTTTTTCAATCGTCACGAGTAGGTTGAAGCAGGATTTAAGAACTGCTTTGGCACTCCCTGAGCTTTATGTCCATTTCCTACCCCTGACTTTCCCAGTACCCCACCCTTGACCATTGTAGCCATTGTATCTGTTACTATTGTTTTTTAAATGTATCTATCGATTTAGTACATAGCCCTGTGCTACGTCATATAAAGGAACACCAAATACTGATAGAAATGCCTAAGTAGTTCATACCGAAGTGGAATTAGAGAACACTGACGCTAAATTGTGTGGTGTGGACTGACAATACAACAGGTATTTGGAGAAAGAAATGGTCACTCTTGCTTGTAATTGTATATAATTTGGAGTTCTTTGGTTGCTAGTGAACAGGAACTGACTATAAAGGAAGAAGAAGAAAAGTTTATTGGAAGGAGATCATGATATCCTTACAAAATCTAGAGGAAGACTAAAGAGCTGCCCTGGGAAATGACATAATCCAAAGGCGGAGTTGCCTGAGCTGCTTGTTTGTGTTGTTGCCCAGGAATAAGGATACTCCATCTGTTTTTTCCATGTTTTGTCACCTCACTCACATATCAAAACGTCAGGAGAGAAAATGTGGCTGGATTTAAGTGAAGTAACAACTCCTTGACCGTGGGAGACAAGGGCACCTTGATTTACAACTCAACAACTATATGGACTCGTGCTTTTGCCTCTGATGGAGTGACATAACAGCCAGCTGTTAGAAAGAAGCAGGCTGCGAGCGACCTCTCTGTTCCTCATTGCACCTCTGTTCTTCATTTGGAATCACAAAACGACAATCCAAAGACTCCATATCTAAACGGTTTTCCCACAATATTCACAGCTGTAAACTGAATGATTCTTTTTACTATTCCAGATTGGTAAATGACCTCAAGCAACAGGTTTGGGACTGGAATTCTCGTCTAGGTGTTCAATTTTGGATAAATTACTTCCTATAACCCCTCACTTTCCTGCATAGTGTGGGGATGCACAAGATACATGAAGGTATGTGTATTATTACTGAAGAAGCAAATGCATCTAGAATAGGCATAGCCAATGAAGCAGATAAAACTACTTTTCTGTTGGAGTGCCTGGGTGGCTCAGTAGGTTAAGCCTTTGCCTTTGGCCCGGGTCATGATCTCAGGGTCCTAGGGTAGAGCTCTCTGCTCTGCGGGGAGCCTGCTTCTCCCTCTCTCTCTGCCTGCCTCTCTGTCTACTTGTGCTCTCTGTCAAATAAATAAATAAAATCTTAAAAAAAAACACAAAAAACTACTTTTCAGTTAAATAAAATCTCTCAGACTTCTGTCCACACTTGCTAAAAATGATAATCCAATGCATCCCCTTCAAATTATTATTGAATGGGAGAAAGTATAATATTTTAAAGAGAAAGGAGAGAAAGGAAGACAGGAATTAGAGTTTTCTGAAATGGTTCCTGGGAAGAAAATTTCATATAACCTAGTCTTGTATTTTCAGATATGTTCACCTACCTGTTTCTGTTGTTTTTTGTGTTTTAAGTTGATTGATGATTTGGGGTCAAGTTTATAACAGTAAAACATGTCACCTGGTAATGGTAATTAGACTATTTGTGACTTTGATCAGTACTCTGTTACTGTGTTTAATGTTATATTCTAGGTATCTCATTGGCAATCTCTACATTGTTATGTTCCAGCACTTAGAGTCCTGAAATGTAACAAGAGGCAAAGAAAGTCACTCTGTGCTGGTGGTGGTAATTACTACCTATTTTTATGATGAGGAACTAGGTTTTCTGCTACAAAATGAAGGCAGGGAGATGTACAGTGTCTAGGGGAGGCTCACTAGGTGTCTCTTGGTGCCATCATGCCTGGTGACAATTGTGGATGAAAAATTGCAGCGACCACAGCCTGACAAGCACAAGGAAATCAAAGGCTAGGGTAAGAGAATTCTCAAATTGGCAGTGGAGAAAGGGGATAAATCATATCTACTACGGCCTTGGAATCAGATGCAGCATTGGGGGGACTTCCGTTTATTTCACTAACTTTCTTACGATTGATCTTTACAATTCCAGCTCACCACCATATTAAAGGGAATTCTGTAACTGATTGGACTTAATGGAAGGGAAAAGGAGACATGAGCGGTAGACACAGAGAATGGGCTCCTGTGTGCCTCTTCTAATCCTCTTAATCTCATTTTAGTTGTGGAGACTAGCTCCCATGAAGTCCTCAACCAGATGCAATCAGGTGCGATCTGTGAGTACATTGCCTCGGGCCGACACTGAGCACCTCCTTCTTTCTGCTGGAGGGCTTCTATTATGCCTAGTCATTAGACATGACAGAACTCTCTCAGCATTCACGCTCCTGTAACTAGGAAGTGCAGAGGTGTTAATGCCCTGTGGCCTAGCCCTTGACCATTGGAGAAGGGAGATGACTGATAAATGCTTTCTCTTTTCTTTCCCTAGTGGATGATTCTGAGGTGCATTTCATGAGGCTTTCAGATGTTCTTTGCAGGACTGAGGTTCCCGTCATCCAAAAGTGGGTGGCCAAGTCAGTGAGCATTTCTCTAGTGGCTTTCTCTTCTTCTCCTCTTGATTGCTATTGCCTGGGATCACATTCCCAAATAAATTGCTCTCAAATATAGTTTTTCTCAGTTGCTACTTTTGGAAAAAGCTGGAGTGAGATAAGAATATAATTTGTGTTCATTAAAACTCTATTAGAAATTCACTGTGATTCAAGGTATGCTTTATTTTTCTCACTTGCTTTTAAACAGATAAACTTATTTATTTCACAAATGAATTAAATAAATCTGGAATATCTTAAAGCAGATATCTGACATCTCATTTCATCTATAAACATATTAATATATATCTAATATATAAGGCTTGAGAAAATTGAACTAATAATCTCATTACCACATTCTTACAGTTAATAATATTTTCTTAAATTATTTAATGCCTAATATATGTTTAGTTTTCCCTAATTGTCTCATAAGTGTCTTTCTGCTGTTAGTTTACTGGAGTCAGAATTGTAACAATATTACACATTATATTCGGTCTCTCTTAATCTTTAGCAATTCCTTCCTTCCTTCCTTTCTTCCTTCTCTTTCTCTCTTTTTCTTTCTTTCCATTTACTTATCGAAGAAATCAGATCATTTGCCCTATAGAATTTTCCACATTCTAGGTTTGAATGATTGTTTCTTCAAGGTTCACTTTAAATACAAATCCTTTTTTAAAAATGTAAGCATCATTTCTAGAAAGTTTGCTCTGCAAAATGTGTGTTACTGATTACTCTGGGAATGGTTTCCATCTCTGCTTCCTTGGTGCTGAATTTCTGATTTCCGACATAGGAGTGCTTTGCATTCTCTAACGAGCTGAGGCAAAGGAAAGCTGATTTCCTGTTCACTTGGAGGAAAAAGTGACTTCTTGTATCTGTGCTGAAGATGTACTTCTGCACCGAGTTGTATTTAGTTATTTATATCACACCTCACTGCATAATGATTTGAGGTGTCATACAAACATACATACACATCAAGAAATTTAAAATAACGTATAATGAATTAAGGGCAAAAGGAACACTAAGGTAGGCCAAATAAGTATAAAACTCAAGGTGTCACTGAACAGGATGATGGGCACCAAGATGCTTTATGTAAAACACTATTGGTCATTCTCTATGATCGTAACGTATCAATGGTACCCTTGTTTTTTCACTACTGTGTGCCAGGGCTTATAACCATGTCCTGCCCATAGAAGGAGTCAAAAACTGGTTGTTGACCAACTGCTTAACTATTTATGCCCAATCATATAGTCTCTATATGTAACTGGCTGAGGATATAATATGAACATAAATTTTATTACATATGCATTCTTGGTTTAGTCTTTCTGGGAATATGAAGACATTGAGAGTAGACAGCATGTGAGAATACGTTCAGTGGGTTTGAAAGGTTTAGGTTCAAGTGTAAGTCAGGGGAGAAAGCTATTTCTAAATCCTGGAAATAACAATTACTATTTTCCTTTCATTAAAGAAAAATTATATTTATACATATAAATATATTGATATATATAATATTTATAACAACACTGCAAGAATAAAGAGCAACCTCAAAATGAAGTGGTGACTTGACATTTTACCTTAGTAACTAGGAAAAACACATTCTGTGATAAACAAAGAACAACGGTCTTCAGATTATCTTCAACAGAGGTAATTTGCAGCTGAAGGTCATAGAAGACATTGGAATACTTAAGACTGAAACTGTATATTTGCCTGAATGAAGCCTCAATCTTTAAATAGAAAGTAAATAATTTAAAGCTCATTTAAAGGCATTATAAAACAAGAGATAGGCCATTTACTAAAATTTAAAAAAAAAACTGAAACACCACGAAAATTTTCTTTAAAAATATTCAGACAAAAAAAAATTAGACAAAACAGGATTTTAATTTTTAGAGCAAAATGAATCTACACTTTTGTTTATTAGAACCATTGAAGTTTCAGGAAGATTAAATAAAACTGAGTCCTTTAAGGACAAATGAGTCCTTTAAGATATAAATTTCTATGTAAATATAAAATAAAATAATCAGCTCTTACTGTTAGCATTGGAGGCAAGGAAAAAAGAAGCAAACAAATAAACCAACCATAGCATTTGGCTTTTGCCTGAGAGCTGCTGACAGGAACCCCCTGTCATAACAGTGTAACCAGCTTTTCTGAAAGTCTCTTGTCCCTTTGCTCCATCACTTAGATCAGGGTATTCTGGTGGCCAGTGGTTTTTATACTCAAGTCCATACAAATATTTAACCAACCGAATGTTAAGTCAAACGCAAATATTTTTTCCCTCAGAGAATACATACATGACAGATTGCAAAAATGGAGAAAATGAAACTGTCTAAAATATAATGAAAGGACTTCTGTAGTACACCAAGCCTTCCTGCCTAAGAATTAACCAAACTCAAACCCAAGTATTTAGTAGGTTTGATTTATGAAGGAGCATTTCAAGTAGGAGGACAGTAATTCTGAGTTTTTGTGTTATAATATCATTGGACATATATTTAAGGCAAAACAAGTTTAGTTGATTCAATTCACTTCTTTATTCATTAATTCAACAAATTTATCTTGCTCACTACTATACCCAAATACTATGCTTAGTTCTAGGACCACAGAGGAAAGTGAAGCATGTTCCTTTCCCTCAAGATCTGACAGTTTAGTAGAGGAAATAGAAATAAATGTAGGATTACAATTTACTCTGATATAAACTGAGTAGAGGCAGGTTTATGTGAGTAAATAGGGGTATAAAAGTTGGCCTGAGGTTATGCCTGGGGAGGTGGGGGGTAAGAACAAAGAACCCTTCTTGGGGATAGTGGTACTCTAACTTATTTTTAACGAATACAGGAAAAGTGAGAAAAGTATTCTAAGAAAAGGAAAACTGCATTATATATTGAAGGAAATCTAATTAATTCCATTTGGCTGGAGTGAAGGGTGATTATTGGGAATAATTGGAATGGAGGATATAGTGGAAAGTGGGAAACAGATAGCATGAGAATCTTGAGGCAAGTTTAAACTCTATTTCGAGAGGCATTGATGGATTTTTAAAAAAATTTTTATTATGATGGATTTTTTTAAAAGATTTTATTTATTTGAGAGAAAAAGACAGAGGGAGCACAAGCAGGTGGAGAGGCAGAGGGAGAGAGAGAAGCAGACTCCTCGCTGAGCTAGGGGTCTGACATGGGGCTCAATCCCAGGACCTGGAAATCACTGACCTGCTCTGAAGGCAGATACCCAACATGTGAACCACCCAGGTGCCCCGAGAGGAACTGATGGGTTTTTTGAGTGAAGATGTGACATGATCAGATTTTAAAACTAAAGAGATGACTCTGGAGCAGTATGGAGATTCAAAGTGAGTGACTGGGCAACTGGTTGGAAGCTATTGCAGTAAACCAGCTCTGAACATGAGGCACAGCATGATAAGGGAGGCTTATCTCATAGACGGGGTAGGGAAAGAACTTGAAGGGACCGGTAGCTGATGTTGTGTAGGAGGGGAAGGAAGAGAAGTCAAGGGTGGTGCTCAGACTTGAACAACTGGGTGAATGGTGTTGCCTTTCACTGAGATAAGAAAACATCTAAGGAGTGGAAGATTGGAGAGAAAATACAGAACTGAATTTTGAATTGAGTTAGAGATGTGCTATCCACTTGTAGATGTTTAGTAAGGAGTTGGATACACAGGAAATATCAACAATTGAGAAGAGAACAGGGAAAGAAAAGTCCATGGGAGAAAGCGAAGAGGAGTGAGAAACATGGAGAACTGAGAGAGCATAGTGTCACATAGGCCCCTGCAGGAAAGATTCAAGAGTAACAATCCATAAAATCATCATAAGCAGAGAGAGGTCAAGTAAGAAAACAAGATGTATCCATTGGCCTTCGTTGCCTCAGCATGGACAATTTCAGTAGAAGCCACATTCTACTAGATGAAAGAGGGAATCATGGTGAGAAAGTGAAGATGGGATATAAGTCCTCTGTAAAGAAGTCAGGCTGTGAAGTGTAGTAAAGATCTTAACTATTAGCAGGGTGGACCTAGGAGAGGTAAGAAAAAGAATTTTGATTTTTGATTTTTTTATTTTCAAAGCGTGAAAATGCCAAGGGGAGAGAACCTACAAAATTTGAAGATAAAGCCACTGAAGAGAAAATGATTGATAGCAAGACCCTAAGGATGGACAAAAGACCAAGCTTAAAGAAGGAAGGACATGAAAGGAGAGGACAGACCGAAGAAATTCGAGCTTAACTGGCTAATTCTCTTAGTCGAGTGGATGGCTATGTTTGACCTGTCTGCTATGGTCAGGTAGACATGGTGTTCGAGTTTGATGTCTTGTCAAGAAAGAAGCAGCAGCAGCTGGCACCTCAATAAGAAAACATAGTGGATGGGTTATTGATTTTCTTAAAATACCTTGTAACAACTTCTGTCTAATACTTCCAAAGAGCTATTAGTAACCTTACCCATTAAAAAAAAAAACAACAACACTGTCATTCTTACTTAATGAAAATGTATTCTCTGCTACAGCTGCTAGTATCTTATCAACATCTGTCCATGCCTTATGGAAGAGTTTGTTTTCCAAATGAAACTAGAATAACAAGCCTGACATTTAATATATTTAATATGCAGTCTGTCTCATGATGCATCAATGAATTTATTTTCAATAGGAAATTTGGATGAAAATCTTTGGGTTGTAAAAGGAAATTACAAGTATAAATATTTTTAAAATATAGTTCCACAAATAAGTGCCATGAATTTATTAACAGGGTTACTAGTTCATCTGAAGCCTTATGATAGCATCCTTTATTAGAAGTATGATTTTAGGGGCACCTGGGTGGCTCAGTGGATTAAGCAGCTGTCTTCGGCTCGGGTCATGATCTCAGGGTCCTGGGATCGAGCCCCACATTGGGCTCTCTGCTCCTCAGGGAGCCTGCTTCCTCCTCTCTCTCTGCCTGCCTCTCTGCCTACTTGTGATCTCTCTCTCTGTCAAATAAATAAATAAAATCTTAAAAAAAAAAGAAGTATGATTTTACTTTAATAATAAAAGGTATTTTGTAGATTTGATTATATGTTTGAATTTTTACTTTAATAATAAAAGGTACTTTGTAGATTTGATTATATGTTTGAATTTTCCATTGAATTATTTATATAAAAGTCATCTGCATGACGATTGCCTAATGATGTGAATGCATTTAATGGCATTGAACTGTACATTTAAAAATGGTTAAAATGATAAATTTATGTTATGTGTATTTTACCACAATAAAAAAGTCATTTGGTGTATAATTTAATATTATGTAGGTTGGACAATTTTTTTATTGTAAAAATAAAATATGAATAGTGAATTAGAAACTTTGATGTTGCAATGAAATGGCAGTTGAGTGTTAAATAGTAGGCAAGCACATCAGAGAAAGGTCAGATAAGAATGAATGTCCCTACCAACCTCTATTACCCTCTGTTGGTGTACTTTAAGAAAATATATTTTTAAAATTCTGCCCACCAAGCCCCATAGCTAATGAGGACTATGACTTAAGAAGAATGTAATTTTTCATAAATTAATCAAGGAAAATATGAAAGGAAACACAGGCATTGACCAAAAAGCTGATCCCTCTCCTTGGAAGTTTCCTCTCCTTGTTATCTTGGAAGGTAACATGGTTGGCAAGAGTACACATTTGACACATTTAAGATTTAGAAACCAAATATTTGAGCTATGGGTTTTGTTTTAGTCCATTTAGGTTGCCATAACAGACCCGAAAGAAATTTGGGTAAGGACAGACTCATCAGAAATTACTCTCCATTCCCTTAATCCCCCACTTACCATAGGCAAGCCTTGATTTACTTTCAATTTTCATAGCTCTATCATGGGTATTTCATACAAATGAGATCATATAACACATGGTCTGATTGGCTTCTTTCACTTAGCATAATGTTTTCAAGTTTCATCTATGTTATAATATGTATCAGTACTTAATTTCTTTTTGTTGCCAAATAATATCTCATTTGTGGATATATCACATTTTGTTTATCCATTAATCTGATAATGGACATTTGGGTTGTTTCCACTCTTTGGGTATTGTGAATAATGCTGCTGTGAGTATTAATGTACATGTTATTGCATGGATATATGTTTTCATTGGGGGAGGCATTTTTCCTAGAAGTGGAATTGCTGATAATTTTATGTTTAACCTTTTGTGGAATGCCAGATTGTTTTCCAAAGTGGCTGCACCATTTTATTTATTTATTTTTTTAAAGATTTTACTTATTTATTTTGCAGACAGAGATCACAAGTAGGCAGAGAGGCAGGCGGTGGGGGGGGGGGTGGGGGGGTGGGAGCAGGCTCCCTGCTGAGCAGAGAGCCCAATGCTGGGCTCCATCCCAGGACTCTGGGATCATGACCTGAGCCGAAGGCTGAGGCTTTAACCCACTGAGGCACCCAGGCGCCCCAGTGGCTGCACCATTTTAAATTCCTACCAAAAATGTGAGGGTATTCTAATTCCTCTGCATTTTTGCTGACACTTGTTATTGTCTTTTTATTTTAGTCATTATCATCATTCATCTCCACATGATTTTGATTGATATGCATTTGATGGCTAATGATTTTGAGCATCTTTTAATATGTTTACTGGGCATTTGCCTATTTTCTTTGGAGAAATGCTATCATTTGTTGAGTTTTACATTGGATTATTTATGTTATTGAATTGTAATAGTTGCTCATAAATAGAAAGACTAGTTCTTTGTCCATACATGATTTGCAAATATCTCTCCTCCGCCATTCTGTGGGTTGTTTCTTCACCTTTTTCTTGTTATTCTTTAAGGCAAAAAATCATTTAATTTTGACGAATTCCATTTGATGCGTCAGTTTTCTCTTTTGTCATTTGTGCTATGGTGTCGTGCCTAAGAAGACTTTGACTAACCCCAGGCCATGAAGATTGACTCCTCTATTTTCTCCTAAGAGTTTTATAATTTTAGCTCATAAATGTTGGCTACAATCCATTTTGAATTGTCTTGCGTGTGTATGGTGAGGGAAACATCCAACTTCATTCTTTTGTGTGTGAATATCCTGCTATCCTAGTATCATTTGTGGAAAAGGCTATTCTTTCAAAACATTGCTCTTCTTTTACAAAATTATTTTGGCTCTTCTGAGTCTCTTAAATTTCTACATGAATTTTAGAATTAGCTTATCAATTTCTGCAGAAAAGCCAGATGATGTTTTTGAAGAAGAATTGGACTGAACCTGTATGTCAGTGTGAGGACCCTGCCATCATAACAATATTAAGTCTTCCCAACTATGAGCATGGGATGGCATTCCATTTATTTATATTTTGTAGTTTTCAGTATATACAAGTCCTACACTCCTCTTATTAAATTTCTTCTTAAGGATTTTATTCTTTTTGATGCTATTGTAAATGGAATTGCTTTCTTAATTTTATTTTCAGATAGAACATTGCTAATGCATAGAAATACAGTTGAGTTTTGTATGCTGACATTGTACTTAAGTAAATATAGAAAATTTATTTCATTCTCTTTTGTGTGGCTTTTTATACAGTTGTGTGTTTTTCTGACCACCTTCATAATCACGATTCTTAGAAATCTGAATGATCTGAATGATGATTTAGCAGGTTACCTAGCTGTATTTCATATAAATCCTGCATCTACTAATGCCTTATATCAGACACTGGCGTGTTGGTTTAGGAAAGGAGCTCCCCAAAACTGACAGCTCTTCAGAAATACCTGGGGAGTTAAAAAATATGCATTATCTCTCTTTTCATTCTAGACTGACTGAATCAGAATCTTTGGGAATGGAGGCTGGATTCTGTGCTTTAACAAATACACTGAGTTAATTTGATACAGTCTTATCTGTGAGTTTTTATTTAGGAAGCACTATGTTAAGTTAGGATTCTGTGAGGCAAATATATTCTTGCTTTAATAACTCACCTTGGTGCATCTATTAGAATGCAGTTTATTGATTCATCCAAACATTTCTCACTGTTTGCAATGAGAAACAAAAACAAAAAAACAAAACAGTGAGCAGAATTAAATTCCCTGGTTTCAGGTGGCTGATATTTGAGTGTGTGGGGGGCGGGGAGTCAGACAATTAACAAACAAATGGCAAGAAGGAATGTAAAGCAGGCTAAGGGTTTAAAGGACGACAGAGGTGCAGTTACAGACTGTGGTCAGGGAAGGCCTTTCTGTAAGGGGATATTTAAGCAGAAACCCAAATGAAGAAAGAAAATGAGTCATGAAAATGCTGAGAAAAAATGTCCTGTGCAGAAAGAATGGAGAGTGCAAAGACCTATGGAGGAGGAGGACACTTAAAGCTTTCAAGAAAAGAAGGCCAGTGGATTTGAGGAGGGTGAGCCACTGAGAAAATGGTAGCAAATGAGATCGAAAGGTGAGGACATTCCACATGACGCTGCGTGGGAGGAGATCCATGCAAGGTGTGTACAGAAGGGTAACGTGATGTGATTTAGAGTGTTAGGCGGAGAACAGATAAAAGAAGGGCGGGTAGAAGACTGTGACAGTAGTCTAGTGTAGATCTCAGTACGTGGTCTAAAGAACCCCAGAGGAATACCAAGAACCTTTCAGGGGTCCCTAAAGTCAAAATTATTTTCATGGAAAGTAAGATGTTTTTTGTCTTTTTCACTGTATTGATTTATGTACTGATGATGCAAAAGCAGTAAGAAGGAACATGCTGGCCCCTTTGCAGAAATCAAGACAGTTGCACCAGACTCTAAGAGTAGCCACTGTATGCTCCACAACCACAAACTCACATAAAAAAAAAAAAGTAAATGGGCACCCGGGTGGCTCAGTCATTAAGCATCTACCTTCGGCTCAGGTCATGATCTCAGCGTCCTGGGATTGAGCCCCACATCGGGCTCTCTGCTCAGTGGAGAGCCTGCTTCTCCCTCTCTCTCTCTGGCTTGCCCTGCTTGTGCTCTCTCTCTCTCTCTCACTGTCTCTCTCTGCCAAATAAATAAATAAATATTAATATAAAACAAATAAATAGCCTCCTTCACTTAAGTATATCCTTGATGAAGTAGTAGACATTACTGTTATTAAATATCAAACCTAGAGTACATTTTTAAAAATTTTTATTTATTTATTTGAGAGAGAGAGAGAAAAAAAAAAGTGAGAGAGAGAGCATGAGTGGGGAGGAAAGGGAGAAGCAAGATCTCCACTGAGCAGGGAGCCCCACATGGGGCTTCATCCTAGGACCCCGGAATCATGACCTGAGCTGAAAGCAGATGCTTAACCAACCGAGCCACCTAGGCACCCCCCTAGAGAACACTTTTGTTAATAATTCTGTGTTATGAAATGGGAAGTGCACATAAAGCTCTTTTGCTGTTTATGAAAGTATGATGGTTGTCTAGAAAAAAACATTTGTGCAAGTTGCTAGTTAAACTTGCCACCTTTTTTTTACTGAACAGAACATCATTAAAAGAACGCTGATAGGCAAACTATAACTATTCAGACTTGGCAAATATTTTCTTGAAAATGAACAAAGTGAGTTTGCTACTTGAGAGAAAACAGCTGAAATATTCACTGGCCATGATTATGAAGGAAGCACTAAATTTTGGAAAATGGCTATCTATCAGCATGAATTTGATGGTTCCCAATAGTTCAAACATTTTAATGAGATTGTGGTGATAAGTAAAACTATGCCACTCTTTTAAACTGATTTTTTGAAAATATAGTTATTGTTCATAAATGCTATTTATTTATTATTGTTATTTTTCAAAGAGTAGTAAATTAAAGGATAGGCGTTCAGTAGGACTAATACTGCATGATTCCACTTACATGAAGTATCTAAAATAATCCATGTGAAGAACAGAATGGTATTCCTGGAGTCTAGGGGCAGGGGGAAATGGGTAGTTGCTGCTCAACTGCTATAAAGTTCCATGTATGAAAGGTGATTAAGTTCTATAAATCTGCTCTATAACTTTGTGCCTATAGTTAACCATATTATACTGTACACTCAAAATTTTTTTTAAAGGGTAGATCTTGTAAAAAAAGAAAAAGGAAAAGGAAAAGGAAAAAACAAAAGACCAGAGTCAAAGTCACTTGTGACTTTGGGAAATTAATTTAATCTCTCTGGGACTCAATTTCCTTATCTGCACATGAAGAAAATATCAACAAATCTTATAGGCTTGTTGTGAATATGAAATAAGAGGTGGTAAAATATTTAAAGAACACAGTATAATTATAAGCATATAAATGGTACATTATAATTGTGTTATGATTTAAATATTCCTTCTTTTCAAGATTCTTTAAGTTTTTCTCCAGCATTATGTCAACCATTGGCAACAAAGTGTCTGCACTATGATGATTTAGATATGCCTTTTCTATGTTACAATATATTATAATATGTTTCCTTAAACTTTATAGAGATTATTTACCTGATATTTACTAGGGACAAATGAAAAGGACAAAGTTATGTCTAATATGTGTAACTGAATTCATTTAACACAATTTTAAATCTCAAAATACAGGAGGATAAAATTTAAAACCTTTACTAATAAAGTATTAAATCCCTGAGGCAGATACAGGCAATCATCCATCCATCCATTCACTCCTTCATCCATTCATGCATTCATTTCTTTATAATAAATTCACTGAGGCCATACTTTGAGTTAGGTACAGCTAGGTACTCGTAATCCAAAGGTAAGCAATACAAATTGCCTCTAAATAATTTACGATTGCTGAGTGAGAACCACAAATTCAAATGAGCCAAAGGATTGTTATAGGAACCTTGTAGTAAAGTGTAGAGTGGAAAGAGGGAGTACCAAGGATAGTAAGTTATTTTGCCTGTGGGAGATGAATGGCAGTCAGAGGAGGTTATCTAGGAGGTGATGGGCTAAATCTGAAAACGTATGTATTTGCCTGGTAGATTTTGGCAGTAGGGGTTGAGGAGAGCATTCTAGGGAGAGAGGACAATTTAAGCAAAGTCACGAAGGTATGAAATTGCAAGACATATTTTAGGATATGCTGTTAAGTTGCACATGATGGGAAGAGGATTTAAAGATAGGTGGTAAAATATAAGCTGTGGTTGGGGGCTTGGGTGGGTTAGTTGGTTAAGCCTCTGACTTTGGCTCAGCTCATGATCTCGGGGTCTTGGGATCAAGCCCTGTGCTGGGCTCCCTGCTCAGTGGGGAGTGTGCTGCTCCCTCTGCCTGCCACTCCCTCTGTTTGTGTTCTCTCTCTGTCTCTCAAATAAATAAAGAAAATCTTTTAAAAATATAAGCTATGGCTAGAACAAGGGAAGCCCTATATGTTTCACTTTAAGTGAGCCACTAAAAGACAAAATAAAGATCCATATCTACTCTCTGGCTCCATTCAAGTCCATCTAAGATATATTTCCAGGAATAATGGTGCAGATTTCAAATGCGGTTTTTAAATGAAATTTTAAAAGCTCTAAAGTACTTAAAAACAACCTGATACCTACGTCAAAAGATGCTTGAGTATGGTGGGGAGATTTCCAAACACTGGACTAGAATTTATCTTTGTGATTCTCAGTCTTTTGCTGGCCGTTCCATGATGAACATCTGCTTGAATCATTTTAGTTTTTATGAAATTGTGCTGATCCGCAGAGAGAAACACATATTGTTAGTTTAATTCCAACATGTAGTTTCTTCCTAAGATTTTGAAAAAAGAACAAAAAAAGTTATTAAATTGATGTGGTACTTAGCAGACTTAAAACATCAATGCAAAAAGATGTCTAGGGTTGAGCATTTGAAGATATTTATAAATTCCATGCACAGGGAGAAAGAACTCAAACACCTTCAAAGAGTTAATTCAAAATCAGAGACCAAGATAAGGATGTTAATATATTTTGGAAGGAGTCTTTCTTGGCTCCATTTTCCATTGAACAAGAGGCTAATCTTTATAGCAAACAAGAGAAAACAACTTTAGAAAAAGATATAACTGTATTATCCTTTATGCATGAAAAGGTTTGTGAAGGCCTCAATGATGTACAGTAAGTTGAGCTGAATATACGTAGCAAGATGGCTCACTTACACAGGGCAAATGTTATAAAGAAGAAAAGGAAAAGACAGGCTGATATGATAGTGTGTTCCACCACTTTGAAGCTCTTCCTTTAGAACCTATATTCCTCCATCAGAGGCCTACTGAGGTAATAATCAGAAATATCAGTGTTTCTTATTGTGGAGGAAAAATCCCTATGGGAACATCGAATACCTAAGAAGAATGATATCCGAAATATATGTTATAGGCGGGCATAGTTGTTCCTTCAAAAATAAATAGTGGATGTTCATCCATTTCTTTATAGTAATTAATGAAGAATTAACTCAAGGATAAACAAATTGACCAATGAAATAGAAAAAGGAGTCAGATCCATATATAATTGAAACTTTATTTATGACAGAGTTACTCTTGCAGATAACTATAGATAGAAAGACCTTTCAAAACAAATTGTTGGAAAAAACAAAACAAACAAACAAAAAACAAATTGTTGGAATAACTGATTATGCAAATGAAAAATATTGAAAACGAAATGCTACCTTACATAAATAATGTACTAATTGTCTATTACTGTGTTACAAAGTAGCCCCCAGTGTAGGGCCCCAAACCATAATAAATATTGATTTCACACAGTTTGTATAGGTCAGAAATTCAGGAGCAGCTTATTTGGTAATTCTGCCGCAGAGTCTCTCATGAGGTTCCAGTCAAAATGTTAGTCTTGTTAAAAAAAAAAAAAAGTTACTCTTGTGTTATAGTTTTCTGAAAACATGGCTGAAACAGGAGAATCTGCTTCCAGGTCGATTGTCTGCATGGCTATTATCAACGAGTTTCTCACTGGCTCTTGGCCAGAGGGGTCAGTTTCTAACTACATGGACTACTTTATAGGGCTGTTTGAGTGTTCTCACGAGATGGCACCTGGCTTCTCCCATAGTTAGTGATACAAGAGGGAGAGAGCAAAACGGAAACAGCAACTACTTTTATTATCTAGGCACAGAAATCAAATACCATCATTTCTTTTAAAAAATTTGATATGTATAGAGAGAGCAGAGGGTAGGGACAGAGGAGGAGGGATAAGCAGACTCCCTGCTGAGCAGGGAGCAGGATGTGGGGCTCAATCCCAGGACCCCGGGATCATGACCTGAGCCAAAGGGAGATGCTTAATGGACTGAGACACCCAGGTGCCTGCAAATATCATAATTTCTGTGCATCCTATTTATTATCCAGGTTAGCCTTATTCAATGTTGGGAGATAACACACAAGGGTATGAAAACAGGCAGAGATTTTGGGAGATGGTCCTGGAAACTGCCTACCACATACACAAAATAAATTATAGATGGGTTAGGGAATTCTGTAATACTTTTATAAACAATCTATGAAAACATCCCTATGATATCAAGGCAAAGATTTCTCGAACAGGAAGCAAAATGCTCCAGTTATAAAGGACAAAATTGATTAATTCAATTACATTAGAAATAAGGCTTCTATGTATCAAAGGACAGTATACAGAAAGTGAAAACCAATCACAATTAGAAGGTATTGCAGCAAATTTAATTAAAACATGTTAATATTTAGAATATATAAAGAACCGCAAACCAATACTAAAAAGATAAAGAACTCGAGAAAAATGAACAAAATACTTGAGCAAGTTCCTCACAGAAGGAACATGAAAAATGATCAACTTCATTAATAATCAAGAAAGGCTAATCATAGCCAAAGTATGATACAGTCAATTTGATTGCACATCCATCTGATTTGCAAAAACTAAAAAATCTGGGAATATCAACTCATGATGATGTGGAGCTATGGTAACCCTTATACATGGCTGGCAGATGTGTAAAGGGTAGAACCAATTTGGACCACAATTTAGCATTATGTAGTAGAATCGACAATAATTCCTTTCCTGAAAAAAAATCATATGTGCATATATATACACACACACATATATATACACATATATGTACACACACACATTAAAAAACATGCACAAGTATATTTGTAGAATCTAATAGCAAAGAACTGGAAACAGTTCAAATGGCCAATAGTAGAATGGATAAATAAATTATAGGATATTTATACTACTATACAGCTGGGGGAGGGTGGCTGTAAAGCTGAAGGGAGTTTAAAAAGAAAAACAGAGAGACACTAGACACTATACCATATTTAAATGCCCATCAGTAAGGAGGGGAAGATTGGTGATATAAAGAGAGGGGGGGCCCCTTCTATTTCTTCATTTTACATGATGGGGGAGGTAAAAGTGGTGTGTATTTATTTTAAAAATATTTATTGTTTACCTACTTCTGCCAGACCCTGTTGTTGATTACAAGGGATGCAGGTAGATTTGAAAATTGGGTGAAGGAATTTGTAAAAGCTTTCATTTCCTTCCGAGGTAGGTGGTAAAGTCATCTCATGAGATGAGTAATATTGTTACACTTGTATCTCATGAAGAATATTGGGGTTTAACACCACAAGTGCCCAGAACATAATGTCCCATCAGAAGGAAACTGATCGGTGAGAGACAGGCAATGGGAAGGATCCTGTGGATATATTTGTCCCTCATCCCCTGGCTATTTGGAGCCATAGAAAGTCCACACGTCCCGTGATACTTCAGTTGTGCGTCCTACTAAGACTACAACCAGGTCAGTAATGAACCCCTTTATGTTTTCCATTCTTCCCTCCCTGCTTCATATTTCCTTTTACCTCCTTCTTGCTTCCCTGGAATTTGACTTCTTGATAAAAACAACACAGTTTTATTCATGTTCTGTTATTTCAGGGTACTCAGGGGAAGATAAAATTAATTAATTTTTGCTGAATTTGGAGGATCCAGTAGCAATTCAGGAAGGAGAGGGCAGGGAAGAGATGAGACAGAAGTGAGAAGATGAGAAAGGAGCCAAATGGATCACATGAAGCCAGGTTTTTAAATTTTTTTTTTTTTTTTTTTTGCAGTGAAGTAGCAGTGAAAAATCCCCAGCAATGGATAGGATGCCTGACATATTTTTAATAACTAGGATGTTTATTATTAGGTATAAGATGATCTTCCTTTAAAGTCCCTCCTACCCCTCTCACTCTCCCAAATTTAGTAAGTTATATCATATACATATATATTTTATTATTTTTCTTATTTTGTGGCACTATAATAAATGACTGAGTTTCATATCTGGGTTAACATGACCTATAACAGAAGTGGTATTATCAGGTGGAAAGGTTATTCATCAGTTAAGCTAACTCAAAGAGCAAAACGGGAGAAGCCAGAAGGACCAAGAAAATGTTAGACCTAGGTAATTTCCAGAAAATTGGAGAAAAGTTTTATACTGACCCAGGCGTGGAATGGAATGACGGAGATAATTTGATTTAGACATTAGGGGGACTGGAGATCCCACAGGTCACCTGCGCTACATATAAAACACCATATTGTCCAGCAGTGGTCCTCATCAGGGGCTACTACTGCAATGATACTGATTTTTAGATGTCACTTTAAAAAAATAAGTAAGTAAATAAATACAGAAGTCTTTTTTTTTTTAAAAAAAAAGATACACTTATTCCTTTAATCAATACAGATTTCTGAGATGATTTATTGATGTTAGAATTGAATTACAGATGCTTCTTCCAGATATGAATGCTTTGTTGCTATGACTGTTGATATTTGGGAACTGCCATTTGAGACCATTTATTCAGTTCTGGGCAGCTGTGTTAGGGATGCCATAAGCTGTTCACAAGAATCTTTATTTTCATAAAGGGAGTAGTCGGAGGTGTCCATGCTAATTTTTTATAGGCAGTGTGACTATTTTAAATAGAGCAAAAAAAGCACTATGTCTACTAAAAAGATAATACTGTAAAAGTTAGAAGTTATTTCTTCTTGTTCTGGTAAATATTTCTACTTTCTAATTTATTAAACAAACAATCATTTCCAAGATTACACTCATATACACTTATCATGTATAGAAAAAAACCCACAAAAATCTTTCTAAAACCTTTCTTAAGTCACACTTCATGCATGTCAATGAAACTCACAGATATCTGACATTTCCTAAATCAAAGTGACAGTGATGTTGCCTGTCATTTTTAGCATGATTCAAAATAGCTCATATATGAGTAGTGCAGTACAGCTATACATATTTCTCTTGCAAATAATTTATGTGAAACAAGTATACTTCATTTTTAATGTTTTGATTGAGAAAAGATTTTTTAGTGATAATGCAATGACCCTATGGCCATAGACTCATGCAAATCAAATCAAATTAAAAAAAGTTTCAGTTGTTATATTTATCTAGAAATTTATGTGACTTAGCACTTTGTTTTACTCTGATCAGTAGGTAGAAAAACATCTTTCCATTTTTCACTAAGAGTATAACAGTAGTACTTAACTTTTAAAAAAACACGTTTTGTAAAGTGCTATTTGATAAAATAGGGACACTATAATTTCCTTTAATGTTATTTAGCAAGGAAACAGTTCAGTGAGGTGGGTAGGGATATAGAACTTGGAATCAGACACACTTGTTTTTGAATACTAAGCACCAATTAGATTTGTGAGCTTATACTTCCATATTTGAGTTTCCTCATTTTTTAAATGCAGATACTGAGTAGCTACTGCAAAGTATTATTGTGATAAATAAATGTTATAATACTTTTATAGTGATTAGCATTTTGCCTGGTATGGAAAACATCTATTACTACCATCATCAGTATTAACTTTTAAAGAAAATTGAATATATTGATCAAAAGTCATTTCAGTTCAAATATGATTTTTTCAAACTGCATATTTTTCCATTTGACACTCCTGGAGTCCCCCTAATCCTTACTCTGTATCTCTTCCTCCCACCAAAAAATCTTTAAATCACTCCCTGAAAAATTAATCTTTTATGATATGATGATCTGAAAATTGTTTTTCTAAAACTTATTCCTTTATGTTATGTTATTCCTTATGTTATGTATAGATGGAACTTTGTTTAATCCTGAAACTTGATGACTGTGAACTGATAATACGAATGCCTTTAAAGTCTTTGTATACTAACCCTTGAAACTGGAATATGCACTTCAACACCCAAATATGATATAACAAACCAGCACTGGCTGGTATTTCATAGCACATACAATCACAATATCAGACCATTCCACTTATGAAGAAAAGAAATTACTGTTCTATTCTTCCAAATGGGTTGTATCAATTAAGACTATGTTCAACTTTACATAACAGATTATAGTAGCTTACCTAATATGAGCTCAATTCCCCCATGTAACAAGAATTCTGGAGGTAGTTACTCTAGAGTTGGTGCAGTTGCAAAATAACTCATCAGACCATCTTCTATCTCCCAGCTCTGCAATCTTTACTGTATGGCTTTTATCCTCTTGACCACAAGGTGGCTGTTCCACCTCCAGATGCCATGTGCATGTCTCGGGGGGAAGAGAGTAGAATGAAGAACAAGAATATATTTTATTGGGAAAACAATAGCTTTCTTGCATGTTCCACCCAGGAAGCTGCTTTTGTGTATCACACTTCTAAATTACATGAGAGCAACTCTAGCTTAAAGACCATCTGGGAAGGAGAATTTTTTAATTGGTGCTACCTCTACAATTTAAGGAATAAAGACAAGATGAATAAATATTAGGTAGACAATAAGCAGTGTCTACTACATGGGTCAAAAAGCTTTTACTTGATTTATAGAGAATGATATAGCAACATGATCATGCCACCAAAGGACACTGGCAGTGGCTTAATAGGGAACTTTATTTAGTAATATAAATTACTATAAGTTACAAAATAATCAGCTAATAAGAGGAAGTAAAGTTCAAGATTAAAAAAAAAATCACACAGAGGGCTAGAATAAATCCTTTTGTACTAGATTGGTGTCAGAGACTTCAGTATGAATTCCTATCTGTCTACCTACCTACCTATCCATCCATCCAGCCAGCCAGCCAGCCATTCATCCATCCATCCACGAAGCATCTATTTATAGCTGGAGAGATAAAGAAATAATTATAGATATATTTGCATACATAGGTCAATATGCATGCATGTTTCCTAGTTCTATCTGTTAAGAGGACCTAAAAACAGTGACATCAGTAGCTATAAGCACACCAAAGGTGGAGATCTTGGTCTCTAAATACCATTTGCCAATAATAGCAATAGGAGCTCTTTGGGAAAATGGTTGATTTTAGGGCTGGGTCAGGGTAAATATTAGAGGAACCTGGAGCATCTTGCAATACCAAAAAGTAAGGAAGTGCTTAAGAAAACAAAAGAATGGGGGCATGTCAAAAGTTTATAGGAACAAAAGAGAGATGTCAGTGGCCAAACCTGGAATGACTTGGGCTGCAAAATAAAGTAGTATTGGATTATAACACAAAGTATAAAATATACACAGGTCCATACTGATATAAAGAAATAATTGAATAAACAAACAGATGGGGGAGAAGAGATATATTTTCCTTACAGAAAATTCCAAATAACATGTGCAGATACTTCCCCTCCCCCTCCAGAATGTGGGCCTTAATTCTCTAATCCTCTTCCACCTTCAGTATGGGCTGGACTTAGTGATCCCCTTTCAAGGAACAGTGAAAACAAAAAATAGAAAAAGCAGCAACTTCACGTGGAAAACATGGCAAGCACTATTTTAACCTAGTGACTGAGGTCACATTAGTAGTCATATTATGCACCTCTGATATGATGTGATGAGAAGGATAGTTATCTATACAAAACCTCCACTCTAGTCATCAGAAAAACATCAGATGAAACCACATATGGGCACAACTTAAAAAATTTCTATTCCTCAAAACTCTTAGGGTCATGGGAAAGTGTCACAGATCAGAGGAGACTAAAGAGACATGATGACAAAATGGAATGTGATTTCCTGGAAGGGAATCTGGGGTAGGGAAAAACATTAGTTAGAAGATGGAATACATTTTGGGGTTTAGTTAATAAATGTATCAATATTAGTTTCTAAATATTGACACATGTAACATGTTAGTGTAAGATGGTAACATAAGGGGAAACTGGGGGAAGGGCATATGGAGAGTCTCTATATTACCTTTGGGATTTTCTGTAAATCTAAAAATCATTGCAAAAGAAGAAGTTTTTAAAAATCCCCACATAGGGAGTCAAGATGGCGGGGAAGTAGGAGGAGGCACCATTTCAACCTGTACCCTAAAGTGAGCTGATTACCTACCAAAGAACTCCGACCACCCATGAAATCAGCCTGAGATCAGAATTATACACGTCTGGATCTCTACTGGAGCAGAAGACGCCAGTGGCAGGTAAAGCAGACTGGGAGCGTTGGACTGATATCGGAAGATAAACAAAAGGGGGAGGGAGCCACCAGAGGTGACCGATTGGAAAGTAACACCCCAACACAAGAGTGCTCTGAGTCTGGGGACCAGCATTAACTTGGAGTCTGGTTGAAAGCACTCAAAAAACAAACAGCAAAGGATCGCGGGCGGGGGGGTAATAGTGGGAACCTGGGCGGTTAGGGTCAGGGACCTAAGTCCCCGGACCCAGGACAGCCTCCCCTGGCGCGGAGCCAGAGAGAGTGTGGCGGAGAAATCAGGTCTCTGTCCCTGAGCCGCCAGTGCACCTGAATGCCAGCGCGCCCGAGAACGAGTGGGGTCTGGCTCCCGTGAGGGGCTGGGAGCCTGGCCAGACGGCAATCCTGAAACGCGCGCATCCCACACCCTCCCTTGGGATAGGTGCTCATAGGCGCTAGCCTGGAGCTCTGGCAGCAGGAAAAACCAGACATTCCCAGCCTGGGACAGCGGGAAAATCTCAGTGTGCGATCTCTGCTCGGAACCTCTCTGGTGGTCTGGAGCTGCCTAGACAGCCACCGCTGCCCTGGTTTTGGGCACAACGAGGAGCTCCTGCATCCCCAGGGACAGTGACTCAGAACCAACTCTGCCAGCAGCTTTTGCAAAACAGTCTGAGGCTTCTCTCTGAGGGAGGTTGGGGTGCTGTTTGCTCTCCTCTAAACCTCCAAAAACCATCAAAAGCTGTCAAGGCGAGAGAAAGCAGATGAAAGAACATAAAAACCCCCAGAGAACAAAAGGCTGAAAAAAAAACAGTTTCCTGAAAAAAAAAAGAGCTCACCCCCTTGAGGGGAGTGGGAGGACCTAACTCAGGGAACATCATTGTCTGAAAACCCACGTGGCAGGACCCTCCCCCAGAAAACCAACCAGGAAGGAAGAAAAAAAAAAAAAAAGACTACAAGAGAACAACCACCACTACTTCATAAATACAACTTTTATTTTTAACTCTTTACCAATATTCTGGTTCTTTTTTTTTTTTTTTTACATACAGATAATTTTTTAACCTATTTACCATCACACTGAGATGTCCAGTACATCAAATTCTTTAATAACCTTCTAACCTGAACTTTTTGATACATACACCCGTGTTTTTCTTTTGTTTTTCTATTTTTTTAATTCTTTTTTAATTTTAACTTAGTTTAGTCTAGTTTATTCTTTTTTTTTTATTTTCTACTATACATATAGAGTTAAACTTCAAGGTAATCCCCTTTCCCCAATCAATGCTACCCCTATAGGCAAACCAGTTTCTAATCCCCCTGTAACTTAGGAAATTTGAGTCCCTTAACAAAAACATCAAGATACCTTCAGGAAGAATCAAAATAACCTTCCTCACCCACACTGAGAATCTATAACCATTCTCCCAATTTTTCCTTTTGTCAGTGTTTCTGTGAATTTGTGTTTGTCCTGATAATATATAAATCTTATACTTGGGGTTCTTTCTGAGGAGGTTTTTCCCTTTTTTTTGCTTATATATACATATTTTTTTCTCTTGTCATATACTTTTATCACTCTTTTTGTCTGTCTGTTTTTGTTTGTATACTCCACAAATCTTACCTTGTGGCCCATTTGAGCTGAGCCTTCTCTTGTATCTTCCCTTTTTTTCCTATCTCTCTCTCTCTTTTTTTTTCCTTTTTTCTTTCCCCTTTTTTTTTCTTTCTTCTTCTCTATTTCTTTTTCTTTTCTTTTTTCTCTCATTTGGGTGGGGAATCCTGATTGCACAGAAGCATTCCAGGGTGCACATTAACTGCACCACAATCGATAAGTCCAGCTGCATCTGTTTAGTCATCTCTTACCAAAATGACTAGGAGGAGGAATACCCAACAGAAGAAAAATACAGAGGATGGGCCTTCTGCAACAGAACTAATGGCTATCGACATAGACAATATGTCAGAAAAGGAATTCAGACTAACAATTATCCAGGCAATAGCTAGGTTGGAGAAAGCCATGGATGACCAAACAGAATTGATTAGGGCAGAACTGAAAGCCACCAGGGATGATGTTCACAATGTTAGGGCAGAACTGAAAGCCACCAGGGATGATGTTCAAAATGCTCTCAATGAGTTCCAATCCAATCTAAATTCTCTAAAAGCTAGGGTAACTGAGACAGAAGATAGAATTAGTGATCTGGAGGACAAACAGATAGAGAGAAAGGATCAGGAGGAAGCCTAGAACAAACAGCTCAGAAGCCACGAAAACAGAATCAGGGAAATAAATGATGCCATGAAACGTTCCAACGTCAGAATTTTTGGAATCCCTGAAGGGGAGGAAAAAGAAAGAAGTCTAGAAGATATAGTGGAAGAAGTTGTCTATGAAAATTTTCCCAATCTCACAAATGGAAACAATGTTCATGTACTAGAGGCAGAGTGATTTCCTCCCAAGATTTTAGATTCTCGAAAGTCCTCATGGCACCTTATAGTTAAAATGGGGAATTATGTTTCAAGAGAGACCCTCTTAAAAGCAGCTAGGACAAACAAGCTTCTTACATACAGAGGAAAGCCCATTAGAATAACGTCAGACCTTTCCACAGAGACCTGGAAAGCCAGGAAGGGCTGGCAAAATATATTCAGAGTACTAAATGAGAAGAACATGCAACCAAGAATATTCTATCCAGCAAGACTGACATTTAAAATGGATGGAGAGATAAAGAGTTTCCAAGACCAGCAAGGCTTAAAAGACTATGCAACCACCAAGCCGACACTGCAGGAAATATTAAGGGGGGTCCTATAAAAGAGAAAAAATCCTAAGAATATCATTGAACAGAAATATAGAAACAATCTATAGACAGAAAGACTTCAAAGGCAACACGATGTCAATAAAAACCTATCTCTCAATAATCACTCTCAATGTGAATGGCCTAAATGCGCCCATAAAACGACACAGGGTTGCAGATTGGATAAAACGACAGGACCCATCCATATGTTGTCTACAAGAGACCCATTTTGAACCTAAGGATACACCCAGACTGAAAGTGAAGGGATGGAGAAGCATCTTTCATGCCAATGGGCCTCAAAAGAAGGCCGGAGTAGCGATTCTCATATCAGATAAATTAGATTTTAAACTAAAGACTGTAGTCAGAGATACAGAAGGACACTACATAATTCTTAAAGGTACTATCCGCCAAGACGATCTAACAATTGTGAATATCTATGCCCCCAATATGGGAGCACCCAATTACGTAAGAAAACTATTAATCAAGATAAAGAGTCATATTGATATGAATACAATAATAGTAGGAGATCTTAATACGCCTCTCTCAGAAATAGACAGATCATCGAAGCAGAAAATTAGTAAAGAAATAAGAGCATTGAATGAAACATTGGACCAGATGGACCTCATAGACATATACAGAACATTCCACCCTAAAACAACAGAATACTCATTCTTCTCAAGTGCACATGGAACCTTCTCCAGAATAGACCACATACTGGGTCACAAAGCAGGACTCAACCGATACCAAAAGACTGACATTATTCCCTGCATATTCTCCGATCACAATGCTTTGAAACTGGAGCTCAATCACAAGGAAAAGTTCAGAAGGAACTCAAACATCTGGAAGCTAAAGACCACCTTGCTTAAGAATGCTTGGATCAACCAGGAGATCAAAGATGAACTTAAACAATTCATGGAAACCAATGAGAATGAAGACACCTCGGTCCAAAACCTATGGGATACAGCAAAGGCGGTTCTAAGGGGGAAATACATAGCCATCCAAGCCTCCCTCAAAAACATTGAAAAATCCAGAATACACCAGCTGTCTCTACACCTTAAAGAACTGGAGAATCAACAACAAATCAAACCAACTCCACATGCAAAAGGGAAATAATCAAGATTAGAGCAGAGATCAATGAGGTAGAAATGAGAGATACAGTAGAACGTATCAATGAAACTAGAAGCTGTTTTTTGAAAGAATCAATAAGATCAATAAACCATTGGCCACACTAATCCAAAAGAAAAGAGAGAAAGCCCAAATTAATAAAATTATGAATGAAAAGGGAGAGATCACAACTAACACCAAGGAAATAGAAACAATTATCAGAAATTATTACCAACAGTTATATGCCAATAAGCTAAGCAACCTAGATGAAATGGATGCATTCCTGGAAAGCTACAAACTCCCAAAATTGAACCAGGAAGAAATTGACAACCTGAATAGACCGAAATCTAGTAATGAGATTGAAGCAGTGATCAAAAACCTCCCAAAAAACAAGAGCCCAGGACCTGACGGATTCCCTAGGGAATTCTACCAAACTTTCAAAGAAGAAATAACACCAGTTCTCCTGAAGCTGTTCCAAAAAATTGAAGCAGAAGGAAAACTTCCAGACTCTTTTTATGAAGCCAGCATTACCCTGATCCCCAAACCAGGCAAAGACCCTACCAAAAAGGAGAATTTCAGACCAATATCACTGATGAATATGGATGCAAAGATTCTCAACAAGATCCTAGCAAACAGGATCCAGCAGCACATTAAAAACATTATCCACCATGACCAGGTGGGATTCATCCCTGGGTTGCAAGGTTGGTTCAACATTCGCAAATCAATCAGTGTGATAGAACACATCAATAAGAGAAGAGAGAAGAACCACATGGTCCTCTCAATTGATGCAGAAAAAGCATTTGACAAAATCCAGCATCTGTTCCTGATGAAAACGCTTCAAAGTATAGGGATAGAGGGAACATTCCTGAACTTCATAAAATCTGTCTATGAAAAACCCACAGCAAATATCATCCTCAATGGGAAAAAGCTTGCAGCCTTCCCGTTGAGATCAGGAACACGACAAAGATGCCCACTCTCACCACTCTTGTTCAACATAGTATTAGAAGTTCTAGCAACGGCAATCAGACAACAAAGAGAAATAAAAGGTATCCAAATTGGCAAGGAAGAAGTCAAACTCTCTCTCTTCGCAGATGACATGATTCTTTATATGGAAAACCCCAAAGACTCCACCCCCAAACTACTAGAACTCATACAGCAATTCAGTAACGTGGCAGGATACAAAGTCAATGTACAGAAATCAGTGGCTTTCTTATACACTAACAATGAAAATACAGAAAGGGAAATTAGAGAATCGATTCCATTTACTATAGCACCAAGAACCATAAGATACCTGGGCATAAACCTAACCAAAGAAGTAAAGGACCTGTACTCGAGGAACTACAGAACACTCATGAAAGAAATTGAAGAAGACACAAAAAGATGGAAGACTGTTCCATGCTCTTGGATTGGAAGAATAAACCTTGTTAAAATGTCTATACTGCCTAGAGCAATCTATACTTTTAATGCCATTCCGATCAAAATTCCACCGATATTTTTCAAAGAGCTGGAGCAAATAATCCTAAAATTGGTATGGAGTCAGAAGAGACCCTGAATTGCTAAGGAAATGTTGAAAAACAAAAACAAAACTGGCGGCATCACGTTACCCGATTTCAAGCTTTACTACAAAGCTGTGATCACCAAGACAGCGTGGTACTGGCATAAAAACAGACACATAGACCAGTGGAACAGAGTGGAGAGCCCAGATATGGACCCTCAACTCTATGGTCAAATAATCTTTGACAAAACAGGAAAAAATATTCAATGGAAAAAAGACAGTCTCTTCAATAAATGGTGCTGGGAAAACTGGACAGCGATATGTAGAAGAATGAAACTCGACCATTCTCTTACACCGTTCACAAAGATAAACTCGAAATGGATAAAAGACCTCAACGTGAGACAGGAATCTATCAGAATCCTAGAGGAGAACATAGGCAGTAACTTCTTCGATATCAGCCACAGCAACTTCTTTCAAGATATGTCTCCAAAGGCCAAGGAAACAAAAGCAAAAATGAACTTTTGGGACTTCATCAAGATCAAAAGCTTCTGCACAGCAAAGGAAACAGTCAACAAAACAAAGAGGCAACCCACGGAATGGGAGAAGATATTTGTAAATGACAGTACAGACAAAAGGTTGATATCCAGGATCTACAAAGAACTTCTCAAACTCAACACACACAAAACAGATAATCATATCAAAAAATGGGCAGAAGATATGAACAGACACTTCTCCAACGATACATACAAATGGTTATCAGACACATGAAAAAATGTTCATCATCACTAGCCATCAGGGAGATTCAAATTAAAACAACATTGAGATACCACCTAACACCAGTTAGAATGGCCAAAATTAGCAAGACAGGAAACAACGTGTGCTGGAGAGGATGTGGAGAAAGGGGAACCCTCTTACACTGTTGGTGGGAATGCAAGTTAGTGCAGCCACTTTGGAGAACAGTGTGGAGATTCCTGAAGAAATTAAAAATAGAGCTTCCCTATGACCCTGCAATTGCACTGCTGGGTATTTACCCCAAAGATACAGATGTAGTGAAAAGAAGGGCCATTTGTACCCCAATGTTTATTGCAGCAATGGCTACGGTCGCCAAACTGTGGAAAGAACCAAGATGCCCTTCAACGGATGAATGGATAAGGAAGATGTGGTCCATATACACAATGGAGTATTATGCCTCCATCAGAAAGGACGAATACCCAACTTTTGTAGCAACATGGACAGGACTGGAAGAAATTATGCTGAGCGAAATAAGTCAAGCAGAGAGAGTCAAGTATCATATGGTCTCACTTATTTGTGGAGCATAACAAATAACATGGAGGACATGGGGAGATGGAGAGGAGAGGGAGTTGAGGGAAACTGGAAGGGGAGATGAACCATGAGAGACTATGGACTCTGAAAAACAACCAGAGGGTTATGAAGGGGCGGCGGGGGGGGTGTGGGGGGGGTGGGGTGGGAGGTTGAGGAACCAGGTGGTGGGTAATAAGGAGGGCACGTACTGCATGGAGCACTGGGTGTGATGCCAAAACAATGAACACTGTTATGCTGTAAATAAGCAAATAAAAATAAATTAATTAATTAAAAAAAAATCCCCACATAGTTAGAATTGAAAATGATACTAGACTATTAAAGAGATTTGTAATGACAACATGAATTTATAACAAATGATCTCCATATCTTTGGATGGATAACTACAAATTGCTTAAGCTACTTCCAGGTACTTCATTAGTACTAGACTGGTGCAGGCTCTAGATTCTAAGGAAACAGAAGCCTAAGTATAGAAAGTGTTTCTAATGAGATTTCTGAAAAACTCTAACCTTTATTAGGTCAAGTGAAAGGGGACAGTAGGTGCAATTAATCGTTCTATTGTCTGCTTCAAATTAAGATATTTGTTGTTAGGAACTTCTGTTTACAAATTTTTTTAAATCAAATCCTATAAATTATTTTCCCCCACAAAATCATAGAATCACCTTGAAAAATCTCAATGAAAAAATTGCCTCTACTTCAGAATATACATTTTTAGAGCAACAGCATTGGCAATCAGTTAAGATTAGTGTAGGACATCAGTACTCAATTTTTATCTTGCTTTCCCACACATTCTTTCAATGACCTTGAGAAACTTATTTAACATGTTCTTTGGCCACCAAATGAGATTGATAAAATTCTCTAGGTTAAAAAGAAAAAAAGAAAGAATAATGTCATCATAAAAAACAAAACAATACAAAATTTAAAGTGTTAAATAAAAATATCTACCAAGGAAGGACATTTTACCATTTTGTGATAATGAAAGGGATATTTATTTGCTCCAGTTTCCTACAATTCAAAACAAAATTAGATGTCAGTAACAACAACAAAGTCATTCCTGCTGAAAAACAGAACCAAATGCGGTAATGAATGAAATAAAGTTAATCTTCAAAAGCATACCCCCCAAAAAACATTCAAAATACTTTTTTCTTTTAAAAAAGCTTCTTCCAGAAACCCAGTATAAATTTAAATGTCTTAAGTTGCAATTAGCATAAGAGCCATTGAGCTTCAACCTTTAAAACTTTCAAGAAATTTAATTGTCAATGGCCTATCAACAAAGACATTGAGAGAAAGAATCTCTCCAAAATATATTAACATCCTTATTTTGGTCTTTGATTTTGAATAAACTCTGGGGAGGTGTTTGAATTCTTCTGTCCTCAAGGAATTTAAGTGTGGGGTTACAGGCAAGAACTACGATGTATAATTCAAAAGAGTTTAGGAGGGACATCAGGCTTATTCATTGTACATTTTGCCACCTCACAGAGGTCCACATGGGGGCACTCTTTTGCTGAGATTTTTCTACACATTTTAAGGCTAAAGATTTTATGATAAGGAAATTTGGTCACACACACACACACACACACACACACACACACACGTTTCATTTTTCACATTTATTTCAATTTTATTACCCTAATCAATCTCTTCCTTTGCCATCTTTCTGCAGGTGACTTTTTTTTTACTGTGGTAAAGTAGACATAAGATTTGTCATTTTAAAGTATACTGTTCTCCAAAAAATGAAGTGTTCAGTTCTGCAGCATTAAATATATTCACATTATTTTACAACCACCATCATCATCCAACTCCAAAACTTTCTCATCTTTCCCAACTGAAGCTCTGTACCCATTAAACAACTCCATATCCCCTTCGCAACAGCCTCTGGCAACCACCAGACTTTGTGCCTCTATGAATTTGATTACTTAGGTACCTTTCAAGTAGAATTCAAGTAGAATAATACAGTATTTGTCTCTTTGTGACTCATTTATTTCACTTGGCATAATTCTTCAGAATTCACTCATGTTGTTCTAGATGATTCCCAAGATGATCTTTCTCTAACTCCACTAAGTACCCAAAACTTTAGAAAAAAATTAAGTTAAATGAGGTTCAAATTATTGGCACTTCTATATTTGTGCTAGAATTGTGTTGATCTGTTATCCATTTTTTTCTCCATCTGTCCACATCCCTCAACTTCCTAACTCACCATTATTTGTGAGTCAAATTCACAACCATTATGTTTACCAAGTTCATCACAGAAAATGATGCCTTACTGTGAGGTTCAGTTCTCATTTAAAGGATTTATCATTCCACATTTGCAGTTGAACATAATGGCAACTTTTATACAAAGTGAGCAGTAGGGGCACGTGGGTGGCTTAGTTGGTTAAGTGTCTGGTTTTGATTTCTGCTCAGGTCATGATCTCAGGCCTAGCATGGAGCCTGCTTGAGATTTTCTCTTTCCCTCACCCTCTACCCTTCCCCCCCCAAAACAAACAAAACAAAACAAAAGTGACAGCCCCAAAAAGGAAACATAACTGCCTATAAAATGCTTCCTGATCCAGTACTATGAAGACAGGTGGGGAGAAGGGTGGTGGTACTGTCCCAGTTATGTTTACTTTGAGACTTCTCTCACCTGATACTATATATCCTTTTAAACAGTAACGATAAAAATGTCAATTTCTTCTTCTTCTTTTTTTTTAATTTTGTTTATTTATTTGAGAGAGCGAGAGCATGAGAGGGTGGGGACAGAGGGAGAGGGAGAAGGAGACTTCCCACTGAGTGCAGGGCCCGACCTGGGGTTCAACATGGGGCTGGATCCCAGGACATTGAGATCATGACCTGAGTTGAAGGCTGCTGCTTAACCAACTGCCACCCAGGTACCCCCAAAATGTCAGTTTTGTCACACAGGCAAGAGAAGAAAGTGTCAACTGGGAAAATTTTAACGGGCTTAGTGAACTCTGAGATGAGATGATCTTCATTATTGTCATTTTCCCCTTCTGCACTGATGTTTCCAAAAAAACCATGCACATAAATAATCAAACAGAAAGACCCACGATGTCTTTTGGGGTCCAATGTACCTTAAGAAAATGAAAGAAATATTTTTTGGAATAGCAGATTATAATATAATGAAGCTAGCCTGAAAATACCATGACAGTCTCCTTATAGGAGTCAGAGAAATTACTCCAGAAATATGAAAGATCTGAAAGCTCTCCATAGATGCCCCAGTTGCTTGATCCAGCCTTGCTAGAGGAGGTCATCAGAGGACATGACCGTTGATTGACCTCTAAGCTGAACTCCAGCAATCAGAGGCTACTTACCCCTTCCCTTGTCCTTGAGGTGTATGTTCTGCCCACTGTTCTCAAGGTAGGAGCCACCTGAAGAACACAGCTGTAAGAGAGACAGTGTTGCTGAGACCCTCCGGACTGAGCCGGTAAGGCCTATATAAACTTTCACGGGTTTGGTGGGTGGGTGCGAAGATCTGCTTGTTCTGAAGCCAAGAAGACCATCCTTACATGTAAGTTTCCTTGCTTCTTAAAACGGCCACCTACCAATCTGGAGTAGCCTGCCTCTTTCATCAGACTTTCTGTCCTCTGTGTGTGAGGGCCAGTTTCAGATTTTCTCTGGGGAACTTCCATGGTTGCAAACCAACAATCTACTTCCAATGGCTTCTGCTTTTATGTATGTGATAAAATGACACTTGGGAATTGTTTGAGGAAACATACCTGGTTCCAGAGAGGCAAGCTGAAGGAGTTTGTGATCTCTTGAAATTGTATGCTCATATTTACTGATCTTTGAAGTTAGAGAAGGAATGGGTCTCCCCAAAGAAAAGACAATTGTAGAAGAAGAAGGTGGTGTTCAAAATTTATAATCATATCAATAGGCATGGAGAGAACTAAGAGTAATATTCAAACTGATTTTTCCCCAAAGAATCTACTTAAAGGAGGGAGCTGTATAGGTATGCCCCCCCACCCCCAACCTCACCCTTCCGTTTTCTGTTTGTTTTGCTTGTTTGTTATTTTTGAGGAGAGGAGAAAACCTGCCTTGGTCCTTTTGAAAATCTGGATCTTTGATAGAACAGTTTCTGGAATCTTTTTCACATCCCCAACCTGGATTATTCTGGCTAAGATTAATAAGCAAACCAAAAATAAACTCACCCAAATGTTATCTAGTTCATTGTTGATCTCCTAGAGAAAAAAAATATAATTAGTGATAATTAATCACTGAGGCTTTTCTTTAAGAGAATGTTTAAACCATGGCTCGAGGCTCAAATCAGACCGGGCTCCTCATAGTTCATAAAGTTTTGTTTTGTTTCTTTTCCTCTTCTACGGAAGAGCTAGAATCTCGTTTAAAGGCTCAAATGAGAGTTTTGATAGAAATTAAAAAACTTTATTTGTTAAGCTCTATATTATATGTGGTTATTGTTCTGGGCCAGTTGCATTTGCTGAAAGCTTAGGATAGTTATTCCAAAGATAGCTAAGAGAGAATTTTAAAAGGACTGAATAATGGGAAATCTAGATATAGCTTTAAATTTGGGGAGTTTATTTGACTTTACAGTTCCATTGAATGTAAGGTGTTCCCTTATTTTGAAGATCTCAGTAAGTTATTTTGGGATCTGACAGGTTTACATTTTCTGGACCACTGAATAATATTAATTGCTAGCATGTACTCAATTTCTGTAAGGGGTAATTACACAAATATTATGTGGCTTGTCTCATGTGCTCTTCAAAATGACCCTGTGAGATAGCACTGAAGAACCTGAAGTTGCTAAAGGTTAACTCGGCAGCTTATATAGAATTGGAGAATTAAAACACAAACCAAGCCAAGTCTCACTGGATAACATAGCGCACGTCATGCTGCCTCCCTGGTTCGAAGAATCTTTAATTTAAGCAGGAAGGTTTTTGCTTCTACTATTTTTGCAATTAAATAGCTATTTTCCGACTTTGGCAAAGCACTTGACCTGAATTCTGACCTGTGCAATGGAGGTCTTGGATTAAATGATTTTTCAAGTCACTTTTCTTTTCTGTTGGCAAGGGAGTGTCTTCCTGCTGACCGAGGTCATTTTTCTTTCAGCGGCTGGCAGAGGGGCTTTGGCTCACCTATAATTCACAGTTTAGCAGAGCCAGTAGACTATGAAGTCTGTTTCACTCCACCAGCCAAGAAAGAGCAGGTGGCTGTGGATTTCGCATGTACTGGGGGAAGCGATTTGTCAGTGATAACCCAGATAACTTTGGGGCGCTGGAGCAACAGCTCTCGCTTGGCATGCGGTATGTTTTGATGCTAATCGCTGCCTCATCCATGAGCACTTCGGTTCTCATTCCACACACAAGCCTGGAGAATATAAAAATAGAGGTAAATCATTTAGAAAATAACAGAATCAGCAAACTGGAAGTTTATTTCCTCTCTTTCTGGTTGAAGACTGTTAACTGAAAAATGTTCCACTAGTTGTTAGGAGCTTTAAGATCAAAGTGGAAGGAAGAAGATACTCGATAATGTGGTCACCATGCACACTTTACCATTCTATAGGTTCCTACCCTAGTAGGTGATAGAGAGCGCTCGTGCAGTGAGCACATGGAAGAAATTTGCCGTATGACAGAGCCACAGTCTGAGATCTGGGGTTGGAGAACATATGAGTAAGAAAGAAATGACATAAATTAGGTCTCCATTGATAGCAAGAATATGGGATTTTTATTACACAGTTGGATGGGTGTAGTCTTACCAGAAATGGCCTTAGCTTCAAGGAAGGGAGACACACACATTGGGCCTTTGGTGGTGGTGGTTGTTTTTTTTCTTAAGATTTTATTTATTTATATGACAAAGAGAGCGCGCATGTGAGCATGAGCAGGGGGAGGAACAAGGGGAGAGAAGCAGAAGGAGAGGGAGATAAGCACACTCTCTGCTAGGCAGGGAGCCTGACACGGGGCTCTATCCTAAGACCCCGAGATCATGACCTGAGCCAAAATCAGATGCTGAACTGACTGAGCCACCCAGGCGCCCCAACATTGGACCTTTGAAACAAGATTTGCTTTAACCGAATTTTAGGGAAGATGAAAAAATAAAAAAGGAAACTAAGAGTATGACATGCTTTACTCTTATTGAATAAGCCTTGCCAAATTTAAGCTTTGCAGCAATTTTGTAATGTAGGTGGTACTGATATTATTGTATAAGTGAGAAAACGGATACTCCAGAGATGTGCAAAACTTGCTCAAGATCACATTGTAGTTGGGAGTAAATCTGGGATACGAGCGCACAACTTGTGGCTCAAATCTAGTATTTTTCTTACTCCTTGTGCCTGGTAGAACCCTGCTGTGACAACTGGGGAGGCGCGCCTGTGCTTTACATGTCTCTTGTCTCCTGGCGGGCTAGCTGGTACATGATCTCACGCCGTGAAAGAGGAGAAGAGCAGGCGAGTGCTGGTACTTCCCAAGATCAGCATAAGGAAAACAGTCAATGATATTGTAATAGCGATGTATCGGGATAAAAAGTAGTTACACTCATGGCAAACATAGCGTAATGATAAACTTGTCAAATCACTGTGCTGTACATGTGAAACTAATATAGTGAATCAACTGGACTCAAATAACAATAAATAAATAAGTAAATAAATAAATAAAAAGTTTAAAAATGATTAAAAAGAAAGATCTCCTTGTGTCACCTCATCTAATCTCCCATTGCCCAAAGCCAGTCATAGGCCAAGTCCAGCATCAGAGCACAGAAAGACATGGGTATAAGACAAATTCATAGAGTAGTTGAAGGCAATGAGAAGACCACATTTCCGTCCTTTTGAAAAATCTACCACATTGTGAGAAAAACTGAGAATTATAGTTAAGAAGTCAGTTATCACCCAAAGAACTTGAGGTTTTCATTGCCAGAAGTAATTATCTGTAAGTTATCTGAAATAACATAAATGAATTCGAATGTCCTGTTTCAATTTTAGAAAATGCCTGAAGTGATTTTTTTTGAACTTAAAAAATAACTTGAATGCAGTATGTTTATTTTTAATATCCAAAATAATAGGAAAAGAGGTGGTTTTCTTTTCCTTTTCTCTCTTTTCTTTTGTTATTGTTATTTTTAAAAGATGAGCTGAGAATTGGATGTAGAAATTAATATAAATTATTTTAGGTTCAGTTTATTAACTTGTTTAATAGAGTTGAACTTGCAGATTAGATATATGTGGGAAAATCTTTGTAATTTGTGATTCAGAATATCTAGTTAAACTTAGGAAATGCCCATAGAAAGTAAAACTAAAGTACATTTAAGGAACAACATTTAAAAAATATCTATTTCCAAAATACTATGTGGCCCTCTTTTTTTCCTCTTAACTAAAAAACAAAGTTTTCTGTCGTCATTTACATATAAAAATACATCTGTTACAGTGCCCATTTTTCCTTAAAAATCTGTTGCTCAAGAAAGTGGATATTATAATAGTCTTGACATTTATGGTAGCAAGAGGATATTATCTATTCTTAGTTTTACTGAAGTGAATTTTTATTTGAAAAATAATTTTAAGAAGACATAAAATAAAACCACCCCCAATATACCTTACTTACTCTCTTTTTGAATGTTGGAAATTTTTGTAAGATAAGAAATTGAAAATAGGACAAGAAAACTATTTTCTCAAACAAGAGAAGTCAAGTTATAGCCATTCTGCCCCTAGTTGCCTTGCTAATTTTCCTGAAGATAAATAGTAATTAATGTTCCCTGAACACCATTAGTGTCTAACTTTTAAAACCATTTAGGTCTTTATAGTTAAATATGAAATATGACATTGGACATAAAGTGCCCAGTGATAGCATCCCTGGTGATTTCTCTTTACTAGACCTTTTTCATGGACCCATTTTATCATCCATGGAGAATTTGGAAAATACCAGCAAGAAAGAAGAAAATAAATATCACCTGGAATCCCACATTAGGGAGCAGGCGTATATCCTTTCAGTTTTTTCAATGACTATATTCACATGTTCACTGATACACATGTTTATAAGAGTGGAATCATATGTCGTTTTGCAGCCTTCTTTTTTCACTTTACGATATATTGTGAATATTTTTAATACCATTTTATGTTTTTCTGCTACATAACTTCAATTGTGGCTTAGTTTCTACTCTATGAATATACCACAATTGTATTTAGACCACAATTTTAAAACAATTTATTATTGGATATTTAGATTATTTGCATTTTCCCCTATTGTGAACAAATTTCTGACAAATATAAATCTTCCCCTTCTTCTTCTTCTTCTTCTTTTGGTTATATTACTTGTAATTTTTTGTGAGGGGGGGGCTCTTGTTTTGTTTTGTTCTGTTTTGTTTTTCTTCAGTTTGGGGAAGAGTTACCAGAGTGTTTCACTGAATTTTGCACATAAAATCATAATGCCTTCTCCCTGAAATCTCAGTTCCCTCTGAACCTCAGTAGAATTTCTTTCAATTGTACATTTAATTATTCTGCTGTTGCCTTTGTACTGATCTTTCTTTTAGAAACAAGAGCGTCTGTATGTTCACTGTCAGCCATGTTTAGCATGTTCTGTGCTTGTCAAGTGTTCCCTAGCCACGTCGCACCGAAACTGCCACAGTAGAGCTTGTTAGAGACGCACAATCTTAGACCCCAGACCCACTGGGTCAGAACCTCAGGTGACCCCCATGTTCCCTGAAATGTGAGAAACACAGTCTACACTGATTATATTTTCTTCAGTATACATTGTGCTGTTTCCAACTGTCAGTGCCGATTTTAATTTCATCATTATATTTTGGGCTTCCTTGCAAAAACATTCTAATCTCAGCATGTTCGTCTGCTTTGAGCTTCCATAACAAATACCACAGACTGGGTGGAATAAACAATAGAAATCTATTTTCTCCAGTTCCAGAGGCTAGAAGTCCAAGGTCATGTCCCAATATAGTTGGTTTCTGATGAGGAAGCCTCTCTCTTTTGGCTGGTAGCCTCCTTCTCACTGTCCCCACACGGCTTTTCTTTTGTACACATACACACACACACACACACACACACACACACACACACACACACACAGTGGGAACAAGTTCTCTGAGGTTTCTTCTTATAAGGACATGGATTCTATCAACCAGGGTCCCATGCTTATGACCTCCGTTAATCTTAATGACTTCCTTAGAGACCTTATCTCCACAAAAAGCCACACTGGAGATTATAGATCCAACATATGATTTTGGGGAGGTTACAAACATTTAGTCCATAACTCGGCATTTTCCCTTTTTATCTCACTGTGTTCATCCTCCTCTTTCTTCTCTTTCTCTTGCTTTTTCACTTCATAGTGTTGTTTTTTTGGTTTCTCTATTATTTTTTTCTGATTCTCTTTTAATAGAAGCTGTGGCTCCTTTGTTGATAATATCAGTTTATGGAAATTTTCTCTAGAATCTTATATTTTTAGATTTTTTTCCTTTAGAAAAAAATCTAAATCCTTATTTTAGATTGTTTCCTTTAAATATTTTAGTTGTCACACTTTACTTTTTTATTGAGTGTAATTGACACACAACATTATATATTTCGGGTGTACACTTTTAACCATTTTTCCTACCCCTCACCCTTGCCTCTGGTAACAACCAGTCTGTTTTCTGTATCTATGAGAGGTTTTGTTTTTTTTTTTCTTTTTTGGTGGTGGTTGTTGTTATTGTTTTAAGATTCCACATATAAGAGGGAGTGTATGGTATTTGTCTTTCTTTGTTTGACTTATTTCACTTAACATAATACCCTCAAGGTTTATTCATGTTGTCACAAATGGCAGGATTTCCTTATCACTTTTTCTTCTCCAGCAAATTTATTCCCTTTTCTTCCAGAGGTCAAATATTTGTGTGTGTGTGTTTTACTAATTCCCACCCAAGGAGATTCAGTCCTAAGTCAGTGTTTGTCAATAGACCAGAGAATAAACGGCTAAGGTTCCACTTTTGGTAAACTTTCCAAAACTCTAGATGAAATGCAGAATGGTATACTTAGATTTATCTCATTTCCAGCTTCTTGCTGACTTTCACTAAAAGTTTTTTTTTGATTTCTGAAACAGTTTTCAAAGCTAAACCCACTGGTTAGTTGATATTTTAAAAAAAAATTTTTTTTTAAATTTCTTTTCAGTGTTCCAGAATTCATTGTTTATGCACCACGTCCAGTGCTCCATGCAATATGTGCCCTCCATAATACCCACCACCAGGCTCACCCAACCTCCCACACCCCTCCCCTCCAAACCCCTCAGATTGTTTTTCAGAGTCCACAGTCTCTCATGGTTCGTCTCCCCCTCCAATTTCCCCCAACTCCCTTCTCTCCATCTCCCTGTGTCCTCCGGGTTATTCCTTATGCTCCACAAATAAGCAAAACCATATGATAATTGACTCTCTCTGCTTGACTTATTTCACTCAGCATAATCTCTCCCAGTCCCGTCCATGTTGATACAAAAGTTGGGTATTCATCCTTTCTGATGGAGGCATAATACTCCACAGTATATATGGACCACATCTTCCTTATCCATTCATCCGTTGAAGGGCATCTTGGTTCTTTCCACAGTTTGGTGACTATGACCATTGCTGCTATGAACGTACTTTTAACTAATGGGGTATTTGAAGGATCATTATCACCAGAATATTTCCCTCATGTCTTTAAATCAAAGAGCTACCTCCAGTTGCCCCTATATGCAGGGAGCTTCTGCCTTTGTTTACTTATAAGAAACAAATAGGGAAGGTGATGTGTTGCCTCTTCTCAGTGGAGCAGCACTGAAATAGAGTTTGGCCACTGATATTACACACTGAGGTACAGGTACAAAGCAGTTTCTAGACTCCTTTTCTTCCCCAAATTCTCTTTCTCAGTCTTAAATAAAATAATGCCTATCTATGAGGCAAAACTTGAATCATTTTCTACCAATCCTTTGGTACTAGCCTTATCATTAGCAAACTTTGCTTACAATTCCAGTGCATGGTGGTCCACATAATTTGAAAGTAATATTGTGAATTTTATCTGTTTTTCTGTGCTGTCATTGGAAATTTAAGAGAAACTGAGTGAGGCTTCCTTCAAGCTATTGATTAATTCATATTTCTAACCAGTAATTCAAGTAGTTTTACTTTGCTTTGTGTTCATCCAGGGGATGGTCAAGGCTTTCTTTAAAAAATTGAAAAATGCTGGTCATGAGAGACAAAGAAATTAGGATTTTCATGAGAAAGTCAACTTCCAAGGAAGATGGCAGAGTAGGAAGATCATAAACTTACTTCACCCTGTAGGCACATGTAGACAACACCCACATCAGAATAACTTCTCCAGAAAATGATGTGGAAACTTCACAGAACAGACTCTCCACAGTTGATCATAGAGAAGAGGCCATATTGAAAATGGTAGAAAGGGCAGGGATGCAGTCAGAACCCAAACTAACCTGCGAGACTAACCACAAAAGGGAGGGGCATCACAATTGTAGAGAAGAGAGAGGAATGGACCCCACACCAGGGGACACAGGGGACAAGCACTGGGAATGTAAGTCTCCATAATATTTCAATTTGGAAACCAGAGGGACTTAACTTTGCAAGTTATTGCAATTAGTAGGGCATAACACCAGAAACTTTAAAAAATCAATAAGTTCAGCTCTGGGAAAGCTGAAGGACAATAGGAAACAACCTCTGCCCTTGAAGAGATGGAACAACAAGCGGTCTGAGTTACAGCATAGAAATACCATTTTGAAAAGTACATGGGGGTATATAAGAAGGAGATTTATTTATTAAGTTCATAATGTATGCTGAAAGGTCAGGAATCTTTAGGAGACTTCTTCTAAAACAAAAGAGCTGGTGGACACCATATCTCTCCTGTGCCTGCCCCCACTTCCAGCATGGATACTGGAACACCTACACAAACCAGTAAGAACACTTGCAACTGAGCTTGCTAACACTGTGTGTCCAGCCCCTGTGCTCTTCTATGGATTGTCCCATCCAATTTACCACACTAGGAAAAGTCCCTCCAAGGTGGCTCCAGTTCTATCCTGCAAGAGGACAAGTGCATTCTTTGCTAACACCATGTGCCTTGCCCCCCACCTCCTGTTCTCCTGTAGAAACCCCCTTCATCCTGCCCAACTTGGCAGGAATTCATCCAAAAGCAGACCCACAGTGCCCAGTACCGCTCAAAAGAGATTCATGGGGACAGGAGAAGATAACCACAGATACAGGTTCCCATTGCAGCCCTAGCAGTAGGCTGGGGGCAAACATCTGACCTCACTGTTGACCTCACTCACCAACAAAATCATCACAAGGGGCAGCACAAAGAAGGAACCCAGTAGTTTGGGGTTATTACAACCCAAACAGATTGACTGGGGGCAGACATTTAGCCTGATCGCAGGCCCTGCCCACTTAAAAAAAGCCCCTCAGGTGACAACACAGGCAGAGTGCCTTGCAGTATGGAGCTACCACAATTCAGACAAACATCTGGTCTGACCCAACTCAAGCCCAAGACATCCCCAACTAGCCTCTTAACAGCAGAGGGAGCAAACCCTGGCCACAAGGCAAAAGGGGATATTGTAGATGACTGGACTATACAAATGTGGCACAATCAAAAGAGTAGAGTGAACACAATATACCTAGGAGATAACCCTGAAGTAAGAGTTTCTAGTGAACAGGTGACATGGCACTATAGGGCACTATAGAACCTCTTCTTCATGAGGCCACTACTTTCAAGATTAGGAGATGTAAGTGACTTTCCGAATACATAAAAAAAAGATAGAGAGCTAGAGAAAATGAAGACACAGAGGAATATGTCCAAAATGAAAGAGCAGGAAAAAACACAGCAGAAGATCTAAATGAAATGGGGATGAGCAATATGCCTGATAAAGAATCCAAAGTAATCATCATAAAGACACTTAAAGGACTCGAGAAAATATTTAAGGACCTCAGTGAGATCTTCAACCAAGATGAAGAAAATATAAAAATAAATCAATCAGAGATGAAGAACTCAATCTTGACAGTTTAATACATTAAGTGAATCATAGGAGATCAGAGGAGACAGAAAAACAGATCAGTAAGCTAGAATACAGAGTAATATAAAGCAACTAAGCTGAGTAGCAAAAAGAAAAAAAAGAACATTAAACAACGAAAATAGGTTGAAGGAACTCAGTAAACATCATTAAATATAATAACATGCACATTATAGGGATTCCAGAATGAGAAGAAAGAGAGAAGGGGCAGAAAAATTATTTCAAGAAATAATAGCTGAAAACTTCCCAAATCTGGGGAAGGAAACAGAAATCCAGATGCAGAATACAGAGTACCTCCAGCAAAACCAACCCAAGGAGGTTCACACCAAGACACATGATCATTAAAAAAAAAAGTGAGGTGCCTGGGTAGCTCAGTAGGTTAAGTCTCTGCCTTCAGCTCAGGTAATAATCTCAGGGTCCTGGGATCGAGCCCTATATCGGGCTCTCTTCTCAGCGGGGAGCCTTATTCCCCTTCTCTCTCTCTCTGCCTGACTCTCTGCCTACTTGTGATCTCTCTCTGTCAAATAAATAAATAAAATCTTTTAAAAAAGTAAAAAGTAGTGGTAAAGATAGAATTTTTATTTATGTATTTATATATTTATTTATAAAAGGCTTTATTTATTTATTTGAGAGAGAGAGAGTAAGTGAACAAGCGTGAATGGCAGGGAGGGGCAGAGAGAGAAGCAGACTCCCTGCTGAGCAAGAAGCCCAGCGAGGGGCTTGATCCCAGGACCCTGAGATCTGGACCAGAGCTGAAGGCAGAGGCTTACTCCACTGAGCTACCCAGTCTTAAAGACAGAATTTTTAAAGCAGCAAGAGAAAACAGGTGTATAGGAAGGAAACCCCAGAAGGCTGTCAGCTGATTTTTCAGCAGAATCTTTGAAGGCTGGAAAGGAGTGGCATGATGCATTTAAAGTGCTGAAAGAAAAAAGTCTTTAACGAAGAAAGATCAATCCAGCAAAGGTTATTCCCCTTCAGAATAGAAGGAGAGAGTGAGAGTTTCCCAGATAAACAAAAGTTAAAGAAGTTCATCACCACTAAACGATACTTACAAGGAACATTAAAGGGGATTCTTTGAGTGGGAAGGAAAGGCCATAAATAGGAGTAAGACCATTAGGAAAGGACAAAATTTTACAGGTAAATGGAAATGTAATGAGATTAGTAGATTAATCACTGATCAAATCAGTATGGAGGTTAAGGCACAAAAGCAGTCAAAATCAATTATATGTATAAAAAGCAGTCAAGGTGGGTGCCTGGGTGGTTCAGTTGGTTAGGCAACTGCCTTCAGCTTGGGTCATGATCCTGGGGTCCTGGGTTCGAGTCCCAAATCAGGCTCCCTCTGCTCTGTGGGGAGCCTGCTTCTCCTTCTCTCTCTGCCTGCCACTCCCCCTGCTTGTGAGCTCTCTCTCTCTCTCTCTCTCTCTGTGTCAAATAAATAAATAAATAAATAAAATATTTGGGGAAAAAAAGCTGTCAAGGGAATCGCAAATAAAAGAATATAGAATATGACATCATATACATTAAACATGGGGGAGTAAAAATTTAGTGCTTTTAGAACGGATTCAAAGTTAGGTGACCAGTAGGTAAATTAATATTGACTCCTCTATGCATAGAATGTTATATATAAGCCTAATGGTAGCCACAAATTAAAAACCTGTAATAGATATGCAAAAAATAAAGAGAAAGGAATCTAGTCATACCACTAAAAAAAGGTCATCAAAGCACAAGGGAAGAGACCAAGCAAAGAAAGGACAGAGAAGAATTACCAAAACAACCATGAAACAATAACAAATGGCAATAAGTACAACCTATCAATAATTACTTTGACTGTAAATGGACTAACCACTCTAATGAAGAGACATGATTGAATGGACAAACTGACTGAATGGACAGTGACTGAATGGACAAAACAACAAGGCACCTCCGTATGCTGCCATGAGTCTTGCTTTAGACATAAAGCAACCTGCATGTGCAGGTTGAAAGTGAAGGGATGGAACAATATTAATCATGCAAATGGAAGTGAAAAGAAAACAGGATAGCAATACTTATATCAGACAATATTGACTATTGTTTAAAATTTTTAATCAGACAATATAGACTTTAAAACAAAGAGTGTAACAAAGGACAAAGAAGGCAGTACATAGTGATAAAGGGAATGATCAAATAAGCCAATAAAACAATTGTATAAATTGATGTGCACAATATGGGAGTATCTAAATATGTAAAATAACTATTAATAAACATAGAGGAAGAAACTTATAGTAATATAGTATCAATAGGGGATATAACACTCCATTACATCAATGGGTAGAGCATCCAGACAGAAAATCAACAAGGAAACAATGGCTTTGAATGACACATTAGATGAGATGGATCGAACAGATATATTCACAACATTCCTCCCCAAAACAGCAGAATATATATTCTTTTCAGATGGACATGGGACATTCCCCAGAATAGGTAACACGTTAGGCTACAAAACAAGTCTCAAGAAACTAAAAAAGATTGAAGTCACACAATGGTTTTTTTCAGACACAATGCTATGAAATGTTATGAAATCAACCAAAAGAAAAAATCTGGAAAGAACACAAATACGTGGAGATTAAATACCATGCTACTAAACAATGAAACGGTCAACCAAGAAGTCAAAGAGGAAATGAAAAGCTACATGGAGACAAATTAAAATGAAAACACAACAGTTCAAAATCCTCTGGATGTGGCCAGAGTAGTTCTAAGAAGGAAGTTTATAGCAATATGGGCCTACTTCAAGAAGCAAGAGAAATCTCAAATAAACAACCTGCTTGTACACTTAAAAGAGCTAGAAAAAGAAGAACAAACAAAATCTAAAACCAGTAGAGAGGTTAGGGATAAAACTTTGAGAGAGTTTTTTTAAGGATGTATAGGGTTGTTAAGTAAATTTGGGGAAATATTTGAGAATATTGAGAATAGGTAAATTATTACTAGAATATTAAGCTTATGTTAAATTTTCTTTATAATAAATAAGAGATAAAGTAAATAACACCGTAGTGGGTTAAAAAAACATGTCCTCACATTTTTGACATTCTTCCCTTTAAAGGTGCAGCCGAATTTCCCTCCCCTGGAGTGTGTCAGACTTAGCGACTGGTTTCTTACAACTAGAATGTGGTGGAAGGGACAGTTAAGACTTCTGAGTCTAGGTCATAAAAAACATTGTGGATATGACTTTTCTCTTTCTATGGTTATTTACTATGGGGAAGCCAGCCACTGGTTCTGTCATGAGGACACTCAAGAAGGCTGTGGACTGAGTCACTTGGGAAGAATAAAGCCTCTTGCCAGAAGCCGGCAACAAGTTGGCAGCCATGTGAGTGAGCCACCTTGGAAATTGAACCTCCAGCCCAGTCAAGCCTTCAGATGTCAGTTCTCCTGTCAGCTCTGACTGCAACCTCATTAGAGACCTCAAGCCCAAGCTCAGCTAGTCTGTTCCTACAGTTCCCGAGCCACAGACACTGTGAAGATAATAAACATTTATTGTGTTCAGTGACTATGCTTTGGGATGATTTGTTATGTTGCAATAAATAGTTCTATAGAAATTGAGGTTTATTACATCAGGAATTGAAGAAGAGAAAAAAAATCAAATTCTAGAATCCAGACAGCAAATTCTAAAAGTTTATGATACTAGTTATTTTTATTTTTACGTCATAATATAATTGCTTCCTCATTTTTTTCTGGGCAAAGATTGGATATGGAAAAACCCAACTCAACTGTTAATGAAAGAGAAATATAATTTTCATTTAAACAGGAAAACACAGGGGTGCTTGGGTGGCTCACTCTGTTAAGTGCTTGCCTTCAGCTCAGGTCATAATCTTGGGGTCCTGGGATTGACCCTTTGGGGTGCTCCTCTTCCCTTCCCCCCACCTGTGAGCTCTCTCCCTCACAAATGAACAAATAAAATCTTAAAAAATATTAAAAAGGATAGGACAACTTTATTATAGGTTCTAGATAAAACTAGATTGTATGATCTTTTCTGAGCATCTTCCCGCAAATGTTTTGTTAGTTTATGCTATCCTTTTATGGGATTATCGAACTGTTAACTAAAAAGTACTTCAGAAGACAACTGCCATAAGATTTTGACTTATTGTGAAATGAATAGAATTGCTTGCCACTTGCACAATACACCTACTATGAAATATAATTGTTTTCATGCTTTGGATTTGTATACATTTTCTTATAAATAACAGTAGAGGCTTTGGTAGAAATTTGACTTCACAGTTAGGCTCCTCTTAACCACCTGTTCTAAACTAAGAAAACTGTCTAGCAATGTACTGGGGTGCATAAAGGAATATCTGAATATGGACAATTGCCAAAATTTGGTGATTTTCTAAAGGACTTGGGCAATAACCAGATTTAGTTTTGAAATAAAGCACATGGCTTGTTCTTTCTAAAGGGACATTTTATAGGAGAATGTTTTAAAGAATTTCTTTGATCTTAGATGTGGTACATACCTATATAAGTTGTTATTTGTTGTATTTTTAATAGACTTATGAGGCAAATATACTCTTTTTTCCCCCAAAATATAGACGATTTCTTTAAAGAGGTTTTAGGCACATCTTATTTTTGTTTATTTATTTATTTATAAAAGATTTTATTTCTTTCTTTGACACAGAGAGAGAGAGAGAACACAAGCAGGGGTAGCGGGGGAGGGAGAAGCAAGCTCCCCACTAAACAGGAAGCTCAATGAGGGGCTCAATCCCAGGACCCCAGAATCATGACCTGAGCTCAAGGCAGATGCTTAACTGACTGAGCCATCCAGGTGTCACCAGGGACATTTTTAAAAAGTCATTTTAAGAAGAGTATGAAATAGGCACAGCTGGTGGGCTCAGTTGGTAAAGCATTCTACTCTTGATTTGGGCTCAGGTCATGATCTCAAGGTCATGATCTGCCCGGTTGGAAGGGGGGGGGCTCCGTGCTCAGCAGGGAGTCTGCTTGAGATTTATCTCTTTCCCTCTCCTTCTGCCCTTCTCCACCATGCTCTCTCTTTCTTTAAAACAAAGAAATAAACACTTTTTTTTAAAGAAGAGTGTGAAATATAAAGATTAACTAGTTAAAATGCCTACATTTTAAAAAATGAAGCAATGTTGCAATGTTTTTATTCAGTTATTACTTCTTTAGTTAATTTAAATAATGGTGATATATATATACACACATACACATAAATATATGGATATCTTGTGGAAACAATATTATAATATTAGACAAGCCAGGTCTAAAAGACTAATAGTCACTCTAAAACAGCAACATGAAGCAAAAGTGAAGCAAACCTTGTTAATAGAACTTAAAGAAGCACAAGCACTTCTTAGGAGAAATGTTGAGAGTTTAGATATCAGGCTAGACGAAAGGAAAAAGATAATGAGACATATTCATGTGCAGTTGTTTTAAAGGATGGTACTTAGAGAAAGAGGCCACATTTGCTTGTGCCTAGATGGAAAAGTATGACTGGGTCCCCAAAAGAATCAAACAAGGTTTGTAAAGGCAATATCATGTAATGGTGCGGACCGTGGCCTCACTAGCCACATTGCTGGGGTTTGAACCTCAGCTGTTATTTTTTAAGTCTCTGTGCTTTAGTTTCTAGAAAACAAGAATAACAAGAATGTGATCTCCTAGGATTTTTGAGACAGTTAAGTGAGATATCTATTTATCTATCTATCTCACTCAACATAGTACCTATGAACTATTATTACATTATTATTATTACTATTAATACTACTACTAATAAGACAGGAGCCAAGATTTCAGATAACAAAGTAGAATGACTACTCTGAAGGAAAATACCCAGATCCAAAACCTACTGAGAATTGTCCTCTCACAGTGGGACACATGAAAGATTTATAGTTGGATTAAATCAACTATTGAGGATTGAAGGAGCTAAATATTGCAAAGAAAATTCACCCAGGCCAAGGGCACCAGAGTGACCCCATGTTGAGACTGAGGACAAAATGGAATTCTAAAAGAAAAAACATTGATCTTTAATTTTTTTAACTTAAATTTGCAAAATGAAGGACTTTAATTTCCTTCTGAGAAACTAATGAGAGTAGGAGCTTCATTTTCAAAACCAAAGCTGAAGATACTATTCCAGTTTATAACCAGTCTCTGGCAACTATGTGAAGAGTAGTGGTTGAGCATATTTTGAAATAGGAAATAGAAAAGAAAATACATTTTTGGCCTAGGACATACCATGTCTGCAGAGTTGAATAATTAATACCTCCTTCTGACCAGTTTCAGAGATAGCTGGCTCTCATTGCTTCTACTATTTGAAACAAATCTACAAAAGACTTTGTGCTGTGTTTCCCTCGACTGATGAACTGCCTCTGCAGATGGGCCAGGGGCTGCTGGCGGGGCCTCCAAGCTGATGGGAGCCCAGGCCCCTTTCTTTAGGAACCAGCAGCTTCTCTAGCCCTAACCCGCCAGTCTTCAGAATCTCAAAGCTTTTCCCCAAGGGAGGCTGAAGAGGCCTCTCTGTGGGTAGGAGCCCCACGCAATGTCTGACCATTCTTGACCTCTACCTGGCATAGGTGGGCCTCTACCCCCCTCACTGAGGACCCTTCCAGCTAGTGCCTCCTGACTCCAAGAAGGAGCTTTCATGCGGTGCCTTATCTCCCCCACCTTCTGCTTCCCTGCACCTCCCCCCAGCAGATGAGGTTCCTGCCCCTTCTTCCGTATAACCAAAACACTCACTGCTCCTAAGAGAGTCTTATTTATAAACCATATAAATGCCTTTAGTCTGGCCCCAGACCAAGTAGCTGCCCAGACTGCCCTGTCTAATCCTCTATGTCAGGCTTCTGTAAAAAAAAAATGTTGTCCTGTTCTTGTTCCCTTCTTTTGTCCCCCACAAACCGTTACTACTTGAAATTTTCTGAAAACTCGCTGAGGGTAAAGGCTAAAAAGAGAAGCAGCGTGAGGGATCCTGTGATTTGTACTATTTACCGTGGCGTTATTTAAAGATTTCAGAATAAATATGCAAACTACAATTGTGAGAAAAAAAAAAGAAGTAGTAGTAGTAGTAGAAGCAGAAATGCATGAGAGAAACAGAAAAGTTCTCACTTTCCAATATTTATCCTCTCTTATTCCAACAGGGAAAAGCCTCTTTCTTCCATCTGAGGAGACTTGGAAGGGAAGAAACACTTCCAGACTTTCTCTCCAACTTATTTCTTATTCCTGACTGTATTTGTTTTTTAGGGCTGCTGTAACAAAGTATCTACACTGAGTGGCTTAAAACAACAGAAAGTTGTTCTCTCACAGTTCTGGAGACTAGGATTCTGAATCAAGGTGATGGTAGGACCATGCTTTCCTCTGAAGGCTTCAGGGAAGAATCCTTCCTTGCCTCCTCCCAGCTTCTGGTGGCCACCAGCACACCTTGGCCTTCCTTCTTGGCTTGTGTCTGCACAGCTCCCGTCTCTGCCTCCATCTTACACGACATTCTGTCCTCTGGTGATCATCTATGCAATTGGTTTCCCTCGTCTTATAAGGATCCTAGTCATTGCGTTAACGCCCAGGCTAATTCAACATAATTTTATCTTAAATGCATTACATCTGCAAGGACCCTTTTGCTAAATAAGATCACATTCAAGGGAACTGGGGGCTAGGACTTGGAGGTGTCTTGAGGAGACGCATTTCAACCACATCCCTGCCTAAATGAGGAGATGGTAATTCTGATTACTTAGAACTTGGCATTCGTTGGTGCACATTTAATATTGGGCAGGTTCTCTTTGCCCTAAGATTAGGACTTGAAGATACATCATGCTCATCTATCTTCTTCATCCAGGCACAATTGGCTTTACTGTGCTTCTTTTGGCTGAGGGGTATTTATACCTAGTAGGTCTCCCTACCACAGTGAGAGAGGATCACTGTTCTCTGACTCAGTTACGACTTTTCCTACAACTGGGTGAACAATTCAAGCTGGGCGTATGCCATAGAATCAGCTGCCTTTAACACAGAGGGAAAAAACTAGGAAACTTTCCCTTACCATCAAATCTGAATGACACTCTCTAATACAGTTTACCCGAAGCACCCAATTTAGAGATGAAAGCATGCTTGTCTAGTTTAAACACGTTGTACTTCATTCCCCATTTAGGTTGGATTCCATGTGTGTTCCAGTACTCAGTATGTGTAACTCACTGATTTGTCACTGGTTTCTATCTTATATCTGTAGCATCCCTTCCCTCAAAACTATAATATAACAGGATGGTCACCCGAAAGTCTATTTCATGCTATATTTGCTCAGCCCTACCTACATGGATTTAAAATTTCTAAAGTGGACAGAAAAAAGTTCAGCTTGTATCCTGGGTGAGCAGAGAGCTCAATTGAGTAAGGAAAACAATATCAAACACATACACATACATAATTAATTAGATATAATGTATATTATGTAGGTCTAATATATATAATATACACATTACATGTACATTTTAATGTACATATATACATATACATGTATGTATGTTATGTACATATGTTATATATAGCTATATATAGTTATATATACATAACGAGGTGATATCAGGTAGTGATAAATGTTATGAAGAACAATAAAGCAGAGAAAGGTTTTGCAAAGTGCTTAAGAAACACTATTCAGGAAAAGTGATCAAGGAAGGACTGGTGGAGAAAGTGACTTTTGAACAGAGAACCGAATGTAGTGAATTAGCCAGCCATGGTAAGATCTTGAGGAAGACAGAGAGAATTACAAGTGCAAATGTTTGCAGGTGGGAACATAGATGCCCTATGTGAAGGTCTGAGGGATCTGAGGGCATGAACAAGGAGAAGAGTGTTAAAAATGAGACCAGAGAAGGGCCCAGGGTCTGGAGCACTTAAGGCCTCTTAAAGCTGACAAGGTCCTTATACTCCATTCTAAATGTGGTGGGAAATTCCTGGCAGATTTTGAACAAAGAGGTGACATTCTGTGATTGGGGTTTTGAAGGCTCACCCTGGCACAGTGTGAAGAGAGTGTGGGGGGGGGGGGATGGGCAAGGGCAGGGTGGGAAACCAAGTAGGTGGTGACTGCACTAGTCCAGATGGAGAGAGATGATGGTGAGAAGTCAGATTCAGAGGATTTTTTAAATTAAATTTTATTTTGTTTTATTTATTTGATAGAAAGAGAGTGCACAAGCATGGCGAGTGGTAAGCAGAGAGAGAGAGAGAGAGAGAACCAGGTTCTCTGCTGAGCAGGGAACCCAATGCGGGGCTCTATCCCAGGACCCTGAGATCATGACCTGAGTCAAAGGCAGCTGCTAAACTGACTGAGTCACCCCGGTGCTCCTCAGAGGGTGTTTTAAACAGAGAGTAACCACAAGCTTGCTGATGATCAGATGTGGTTAACAGACAAAAAGTCTTGGTTGATTCCAAATACTGGATGTATCATTGAATGGAAATCTTAGCTCATTATACTGGACTGAATAGTGTTCCCCCTTCACGCCACCCCCTCGCCTTCATGTCTACATGGAGCCTCAGAATGTGACCTTCTTTGGAAAGAGGGTCTTTGTAGATGTAATCAAAATACGATGAGGTCATGCTGGATTAGGATGAGCCCAAGTACTATGACCAGTGTCTTTACAGAAGAGGGAGTCTGTACACAGAGATGCACAAGCAGGGGCCAGAATGCCCGGTGGAGATGAAGGCCGGGGTTGCAGAGCTGGAACTGTAAGTAAAGAAACAGCAAGGATTGCTGGCTACCAGCCAAAGTTAGGAAGAGGCAAGGAAACATTCTTCCCTAGAGCCTTCAGAGAATACGTGTCCCTGACAACACCTTCATTTCATATTTCTAGCCTCCAGAACTGAGAGAGAATACATTTTGCTCATTTTAAGCCACCCAGTTTGTGGTAATTTGTGAAGGCAGCCTTAGGAAACTAATACAGTAGTTAAGGTGAATATTGGTATTTTGTTTTAATTCGCTTTCTTTGAGTGCTTAGAACATATTCCCATAAGTCTGCAGAGTGCTGTTCCTCCTTTTGGTTTTCTTTTCATACTTTTAGCCTTCTTATCGATTGGTGTCTTTGCATTTTCTTATTGATTTGTGAGTTTTTCTTTTTTTTAATAAGAACTGTTTTATCTCAAGGTTACATTTCCTACAATGTAGTAAAGTACAATAGGTATGGTAGTCTCTTGCAAACTTTCAGACATTCTGTTCTTTATTTTAAGCATGGATTTTCAAAAGAAAAGACACGGATATTTTGAAGCAAATTTCTCCAAAACCAGAATTACTTATTTTACCTGCATGTTATTACAATATTGAATGTGTGATTACAAAGACATTGCTTTCAGTGGAACAAAACAAAAACCAACGAACAAAAGGTATTATTTGTGGAATATGTATTCTTTCACACAGTGTTTTTGCAGACAAATCTGACTTTTCATAGAAAAAGCCAGGCTTTTCTGGTGTTTCCATTCTATGTATATACAGAGGAGTCAGAGGAGAAGAGGGGCTTCAATATTATTGGCTTAGGATAAGAACTGAATTTAAACTGATAGAATTTTTGGAATAAATTATGAAGCTAATAAACTACACTTTTTAAAAAAAGATTTTATTTATTTATTTGAGAGAGAGAGAGAATGAGAGAGAGCATGAGAGGGGAGGTCAGAGGGAGAAGCAGACTCCCTGCGGAGCTGGGAGCCTGATGCGGAACTTGATCTTGGGACTCTGGGATCATGACCTTAGCTGAAGGCAGTCACTTAACCAACTGAGCCACCCAGGCACCCTAAACTATACATTTTTAAATGCACAGTACATGGTGTAGATGTCGAAGCTATGTAATTTCTTTAAACAGCTGATACCCTGTTTAAGTGTAAAGATTAGGTTTATAGTTTTCTGTCTACCTGTATTAAGGTATAACTGATTCCAAGTCCTTATTCATTTGTTGAGTTGAGGTTGTTTTTTTTTTGAAAAATATTTTATTTATTTGAGAGAGAGAGAGAGTGCAAGCACAAAAGGAGGGGAGGGGCAGAGGGAGAAGGAGAAGCAGGCTCCCCATTGAGCAGAGAGCCTGACATGAGGCTTGATCCCAGGACCCTGAGATCATGACATGAGCTAAAGGCAGATGCTTAACCAACTGAGAATCCCAGGGGCCTCAAAAATTTTTAAAAGATTTTATTTATTTGAGAGAGAAAGAGAGCAAGTGAGTGGGGAGGAGCAGGGGTAGATCAAGGGAAAGAAAGCGTCTGAAGCAGGCTCTGCACTGAGTGCATTGAGGCACTGAGGCAGGGATTAGATCCCAGAACCCTGAGGTCATGAGCCGAGCTGAAACCAAGAGTCAGATGCTCAACTGACTGAGCCACCGAGGTGCCCTGAGTTAAACTTTTAAAACATCTTTGTAAGTATCCTTGAGTCATTTCTGCATGTATAGACTGTCTTCCCAAATTAAGTAAGTTTCCCCATCAAATATGAAACCCAAAGCCATGGGCCATATTTGCCTACTTTTTTTTTTTTTAAAGATTTTATTTATTTATTTGACAGAGAGAGATCACAAGTAGGCAGAGAGGCAGGCAGAGAGAGTGAGAGGGAAGCAGGCTCCCTGCTGAGCAGAGAGCCCGATTCGGGGACTCTATCCCAGGACCCTGAGATCATGACCCGAGCCGAAGGCAGCGGCTTAAACCACTGAGCCACCCAGGCGCCCCTGCCTACTTCTTTTGTATAGAAAATACTCAATTTATAGGTGGCTTACAACTGGCTTACAATTTATAGTGTTGGAACTGTTTTCTTGTAAAATGAAACCATTAAGAAGCTTATCCAACACATAAAGATAATGCAAAAATGTCACTGAGGGTGCTTTCACTGTCAGACCAAAGCACTGTCTAATCCATCAGCCTGCTTGAAGTCATTTAGAGACTGCAATTTTTGTTGGACTCAGTCAATAACTTAGTGTTAATTGGGTCCAGGCTATGCAAAGGTAGATGTTACTTTGATAAAGATTGTTAAATTGCAAATTATTTTTCTCTGGTAGAGAAGCAAGCAATGTTTTTGTAGTAAGAGAGATAACCCCAAAGGTTTTTTGCCCTGAAGGAAATTAATCAGTGTCTCGGTCTGTTTGGGCTATTATAACAAAATATCACAGACTTGGTAGTTTATAAATGACAATTTATTTCTCACAGTTTAATAGCTGAAAGTCTGAGATCAGGGTGAAGGCATAGGTGGGTGAGGGCTCCCTTCCAGGTCACATGGCAGAAGAGATTAAGGATTTTTCTGGAGCCTCTTTCATCAAACACTACTCCTAGGGGCGCTGGAGTGGCTCAGTAGGTTAAGTAAATGCCTTTGACTCAGGTCATGATCCCAGGGCCCTCGAATGAGGGCCCACATCAGGCTTGCTGCTCAGTGAGGAGTCTGCTTCGCTCTCTCTCTCTCCCTTTGGTCCTCCCCTGCTCCTGCTCTTGCTCTTCTCTCTCAAATGAATAAAAAAACAGACAAACAAAAAAACCCCCAAACACTAATGCTATACACGAGGGATCCTCCTCACGACTTAAGCACCTCCCAAAGGTTAGGATTTCAACATACGAATTTTGGAGGGACACGAACATTCAGATCATAGCAATCAGTATTATAAAATCTAACTTAGCAACATTTTTTCACCGTTCTTTTTTCCACTTACTGTATATACTGGTCTCCCTTCTCTCTTTGAAACCAGCTTCATCATTCTGTTTGTTCCCTGATTAAGAGGCAGCTACTTTATTAACATGCCTGCCTCACAAATAGGAAACCAAGGTATGATAAGTTAAGTAAGTCACTCACAGCCATCAAACTAGTAGTTGAGAGGCAGAGATTTCAACTCGGGCAGAGTTCAAGTCAGAATTCACCTCTTAATCTCACTCCAGCAGACCTGAACTTCAACTCTGCCTTGCAAATACAGCTCACTCAACCTTGGCTGCCAGGAGGAAAAACTGAGGTCCCAGAGGCTCTGGCAATTTGCCCAAGGTTAACTAGCTAATTGATAGTAATTGGATTATTTTGCTAGTCCATAATTTAAAAAGAGAAGGAAAAAAGAAAGGCTAAGATCTAGAGAGGGAGTGAGATGTGATAATTGAGAAAAACCTCTGAAAGAGGAAATACAAGAGAGAGGAGTTTGCTAATGAGGGTGAATTTGCTTATTGAAAAGTTGCCTCAGGTAGAACTGTCTGAACTGTGCATAAATAAAGAGAGAGACAAGACTGAATAGTGCTGAAGGGAAAAGCTGAGTGGAGGAATATTATCGTGAAAGTCTCTTTATGTAAGAGCTCTCTGGGGTCGATGAATATTGTGTGACAATCTTAACCCAACACAACTGAGTTATTGTCCAGAGAAGTTGTAGAGCAAAGAAAACTCAGCAGTGCCTAGTAAAATTTGGAAAACTGGTCTTCAGATCTTTGGATGTGTCTACACAGTCATTTATGAAGTTTATAAACAGTCATTTATGTTTCCACAGCTATATTGCTATATTAAAACACACGTTCTATGAGGCTCGTGTGTGTACAATATTTGCACCCCAGTGACTTGAAGGTCTTCTGTAACTATTTAATGTCTACAGGCAAATACGTAAATGCCAAGCTATTAAATAATTTGGTGAAGTTTTTGTAGCCATTCAGAAAAAGAGCACATTTTCATGAATACTGTTACTGTTGATAGAACCCTAATTTCATAATAAAAAAGCTACCAATGCAAATTGGGACCTAGAAAAATGCAGAGATTTCCAACTCAAGAAAAAGTCTCTGGTCTTAACAATTACAGTTTGTTTACACCTACTTTTTGGGTGGATGCATTAAAATAAATTAGCTGGTTGAATGTTCTTATTCTCAGGAAAATCATGCAGAGGTATCTAGGAATGAACTGTCATGGTATTTTCCACTTATTCTCAAAAGAGAAAAAGATTGAATAGAGCTGAGGGGAAAAGATGAGGGGAAAAATAATATCATGAAAGTCCCTTTCTGAAAGAGCTCTCTGGCGTGGATGGCTATTATGTGACAATCTTAACCCATATGCTCTTAACCCAGAGTGTATGCATGTGTGTGAATTGACTGAGAGAAAATGTGGCAAAATGTTGGATGTCCGATTATTGGCTCTAGGTGAAGGGCATATAGACACTCATTGTACTAGTCTTCAACTTCAATGTAAGTTTCAATGTTTTTATACAGATAGAAAAGTAAAAAACCAGCATAATGAGTAGAAAATACTTTTGGCTCCATTGAATCATTGTGCTGTACACCTGAAACTAATGTAACATTGTGTGTCATCTATATTCAAATAAAAAAAATAGTTCAGATTCTGGCTTATGCTGTCCAACCAGAATCATAGTCTTGAATGTTATTATTTTTAAGTCAATAATTTTTCCATAATTTGTCTTATTTTTTTTTACATTTTCTCATTTTGGAATATTCTTTATAATTTTGATAATAGTCCTTTTAAAGTTAACATTTATATGTTAAGAATTTTTTATTATCATTATTATCATTAATGTTCACAGCAATCTTGGAAGGTAAATGCTACTGTCTCCATTTTTCAGGTAAGAGAATAGAGGATCAAACACATTAAGTTTTTTGCCCTTGGTCACATGCAACTATAAATGTTGGAGCTTTGATTTGTGCTAGTGCATCAAAATCCAAACTCTGTGCTTTTTTTTTTTTTTTTAAATCATTTCGCTTTCTTCTCATGCAAAGAGATTCAGTTTAAATGGGTAAGCCACCGTCCTTTGGAGGAGACCCCTTTATGCTATGAGAATGATATAAAATTTCTGGACAAGAGAGACTCCATTTTGAAGTTTCATTTTCCTTTCTAACTAAAGAATTCTTGCACTGGGTGAAAAGACCTTTTGAATTGGTTCAGAGATACTAATTGTTTTACAAGTACTTGCTTGTAAAATCTACAGGACCACTGGGATCCAGACCATAAAACTGTCGGTGGGGACTTTCTGAAGACAGAGTGGTTAACTAAGACATACCAGGGATAGTTTTGTTTCATAAGACCATAAAGTCATCAATCAAAGTGTAAAAACAAAAGTGGCTCATCATGTTGGTACCAGTTGACAGTTTTTTATTTCCTTTTCCTCCTTTTCTAAGTCAAGCGTTTGCTCCCCTCCTTCCTCTCTCTGATAAAACCCCTTGCTTTCCCTTGCAGGCAGGAAACATTTCTGACTATTGCCATAATCTGTGCTCCCCAAACTGCAGTTCTGAGAACCCCTCCCAATGAAGGCCTTTGTTTCTTTTTCAGTTTCACCTCTTCTTCTCAGTTGACAGTGTCAATTGAAACCTATCAAAACGGATACTCCTGCAAAAAAAAAGCAGAATAAAGTAGTTCTGCTGCTTTTATCTGTATCTCAAAGTTATGCAAACAAAGCTATCAAAATCCAAATGCTTCTCTAAAAACTTAGTGCAGGTTCATTGCTTTATTTAATTGGCTTATCATAGGCAAAGTCAACCTACCAATTGCATGTTTGATAGTACTATTTCATAACTTATTGGCATTTGGCTGTTCCTTCAAGTTCCTGAAATTTTCTACTTTGAAACATTGTATTCTTTCATTAAGTGGCACTTCTTCCCATAAGGCCAAACATCAGTCATTCACTCAACAAATATTTTTTAAGCACTTCATAAGTTCTTAGCATACCAGGTATGCATTTTACTGACAATCCTATTGTAATCTTAACTACATTTTTGCTTCTGTTAAAAATAGTAACATTTCACATTTTTTCTCATTATCTTAAATTGTTCTGGCATTAGCAAAACTCTTAAAGGACACTAATTTAGTGGATGACTTAATATAACCGTCTAATTATAAACTATAAACTAAACAAATAGGAATGTTTATGTGCACAATTAAAAAAAAATTCACACTAAAAGTTCTTGATAAAGCTCCCAGAATATTTCAAAATAAGGGATCTTCTTGTCTTTGGGAAGATTTCAATGTGAGAGGACAGATGAGATGAGTCCTTGAAATCACCTCCAACATGTGTCCTTGGGTAACTAATGGTGAGTATAGAGATCATTGCTTACTTTTTAGGTTCTTAGAGAAAAAGGGTATTTGCTTGAAATCTTGTAATAAAGCCTGAATACAAGACTATTTTTAAAGAAGCTTGTCTATAATGAATAATTTCCCCACATTCTACTTAATGAAATGAAATGCTGCCAAGATTCTCTTTAACAATAGCCCCAGGGATTGGTGAGCTCATTTCCCTGTAGATTTTTATCTCTTTAGACATACAGACTCAATAACTAAATATACTTCAATTTATGTTTGTATATCTTTATGTCGTTTTCCCCTTTAGGGCTTGAATTGAAAAATTCTGCTTTAGAAGTAATGAATCATCCTCCTTTCTTCCCTCTGTAGAGATGGAAAAGTTTTCCTTTCTTCCTTTTTAAGTTCTTCTAGATAGTTTATAAATAAATTGACTTAAGGCAGGTTAATAGGAGAAAAATAAACAGAATTTTAATAACATGTATATATTCCGTATACAGGGAGATACCCAGGAAAACTGAATAATTCCTTAAAATGGACAAAGACACCACCTTAAATACCATTTTCAGATAAAGACAAGGAAGATGTTGGGGTTGGGAAGCCAGTTAGGGGAGGTTACCAGGAAATCACAGTGAACAAGAGTAAGATTGATATACAGATTTAAGTTGTTCCTTCGTCATTGACAAATTTGAGATTGTGTCATTCCCCTCTTCCAGGTAAAACCCTTACAAATGGAGATTTCCTTTATAAATATAAGTGTCTCTGATAAGAATGTAACTTCTACTCAGATTTCAGAGCCTCAGTGTCTGCAGGTTCTTAAAATTAATTGGCTCACAACCAACTACAAATCCAAGGCACGTATAGACTGGCCAATTAACAGCATAGAGACCAAACCCTGCCCAGGGCACCAAGAGCAGGCAAAATGGGCCATTGAAGCTGACTAGACTGAAGACATACGCAGCTCATTCACAAGCTCATTCAGTATATGTAGTGCACATAGCAGACACCCCTGTAGTGTTTGGTGAACAGAGGACATTCTACTACAGGGGACCACAGGACCTCTTCCTCATAAGCCACTACTTTCAAGATCAAGAGAGATAGCTGACTTTCTTAATACATAGAAACAAACACAGAGTGTTAGATAAAATGAGGAATATATCTAAATGAAAGAACAGGACAAGACCATAGCAAAAGAGCTAAATGAAATGGAGATAAGCAATATACCTAATAAAGAATTCAAAGTAATGATCATAAAGATGCTTACTGGACTTGAGAAGAATGGAAGATTTCAGTGACATCTTCAACAAAGAGATGGAAAACATTAAAAAAAGAAGTACCAATCAGAGGTGAAGAACTCATTAACTGAAAGTAAAAATACGCTAGAGGAAATCAATAGCAGATTAGAGGAAACAGAAGAATGGATCAGTGACCAAGACAGAATTAACAGAAAGCAACCCAGCTTAATAACAAAAAGAAAAAAATAATAATAAAGGAAATTGGGTTAAGGGAACTCGGTAACATCATCAAGCATAATAACATGAGCCTTATAAGAATCTCAGAAGAAGGAGTGCTTGGGTGGCTCAGTCAATTAAGTTTCTGCTTTTTGCTCAAGCCATAATCCCAGGGTCCTGCCTCTCCCTCTGTCCCTCCTCCTACTCATGTTTTTTTCTCTTTCTGTCTCTCAAATAAATAAAATCTTTTTAAAAAAATCTCAGAAGAAGAGATTAAAAAAAGGGGTAGAAAATTTATTTGAATAAATAATAGATGAAAACTTCCAAAAGCTGGAGAAGGAAACAGAAATCCAGATGCAGGATACACAGAGCACCCGCAACAAAAAATCAAGGAGGTCCACACCCACATAATCATTAAAATGGCAAAAAGTAGTGATAAAGACAGAATTTTTAAAGTAGCAAGAGAAAAGAAAACAGTTGCATACAAGAGAAAAACCCAGAGGGCTATCAACTGATTTTTCAGCAGAAACTTTGCAGGCCAGAAAAGAGTGGCATGATATATTCAAAGTGCTGAAAGAAAAAACCCTGAAACAAGAATATTCTATCCAGCAAGACTATCATTCAGGATAGAAGGAGAAAAAAAGAGTTTCCCAGACAAACAAAAGTTAAAGAAATTCATCACCACTAAACCATACTTACATAGTTACAAGAAACATTAAAGGGAATTCTTTGAGTGGAAAGGAAAGACCATAAACAGGAGCAAGAACATTAGGAATGTACAAAATTTTACAGGTAAATGGAAATGTAATGAAAGTAAGTTAATCACTGATAAAGCCAGAATAGAGGTTAAAGCACAAAAGCAGTCAAAATCAATTATATGTATAAAAAGCAGCAAGGGGTTCACAAAATAAGAGGATGTAAAATATGACATGATATACATAAAATGTGAGGTAGAGAGTGAAAATTGTGTCCTTTTAGAATGGGTTCAAACTTAAGCAATCATCAACTTAATATAGACAGCTATATGCATAAGATGTTACATATAAACCTAACCACAAATTGAAAACCTATAATCAATCCACTAAAAAATAAAGAGAAAAGAATCCAAGCATACCATTAAAGAAAAATCAGCAAATTGTGAGAAACAAGAGAAAGAGAAAAAGGAACAGAGAACTACGAAAACAACCCTAAAACAAGTCACAAAATGGCAATAAGTACATATCTATCAATAAATATTTTAAATGTAAATGGAATAAATGCTCTAAGCAAAAAGCATAGAATGGGTTAAAAAAAGCAAAATCCATCTATATGCTGCCTATAGGAGACTCATTTCAGACATAAACGCAGTCAGATTGAAAGTAAGAAGATAGAAAAACATTTACCATGCAAATGGAAGCATAAAGAAAGCTGGGATAGTAATACTTATATGAGATAAATAGACTTTAAAACAAGGAGTGTAACAAGAGACAAAGAAGGACACTAAAACATGATAAAGAGAACAATCCAATAAGAGGTTATAAGAATTATAAATATTTATGTACCCAACATGGGAGCACCTACTACATAAAATAACTAGTAACAAACATAAAGGAAGAAATTGACATTAATATGATAATAGTAATGGACTTTAACATCCAACTTACTTCAATGGTTAGATTACCCAGATAGAAAATCAATAAGGGGGGCGCCTGGGTGGCTCAGTGGGTTAAAGCCGCTGCCTTCGGCTCAGGTCATGATCCTGGGGTCCTGGGATCGAGTCCCGCATCGGGCTCTCTACTCAGCAGGGAGCCTGCTTTCTCCTCTCTCTCTCTCTGCCTGCTGCTCTGCCTGCTTATGATCTCTGTCTGTCAAATAAATAAATAAAATCTTTAAAAAAAAAAAAAAAAAGAAAATCAATAAGGAAGCAGTGGTTTTGAATAACGCATTGGACCAGATACATTTAACAGACATGTTCAGAACATACCATCCAAAAACAGCAGAATACACATTCTTTTCAAGTGCACATGGAAAATTTTCCATAACTGATCACGTTAGACCCCAAATAAGTCTCAATAGTTCAAAAAAAATTGAAATCACATCTTTTATGTTCTCTGATCACAGTAGTATGACCCTAGATATCAACTGATCACAAAGAAAAACCTGGGAAGTACAAAAATACATGGAGACTAAATACCATGCTACCGACGAATGACTAGGTACAAAAAAATCCAGGAGGAAATAAAAAAAATACATATCTTTCCATTTGTTTGTATCATCTTCAATTTCTTTTTAATTTTTTTTTATTTTTATTTTTTCAAATAACACATAATGTATTTGCCCCAGGGGTATAGGTCTATGAATCGCCAGGTTTACACACTTCACAGCACTCACTATAGCACATACCCTCCCAAATGTCCATAACCCCACCACCCTCTCCCTATCCCCCTCCCCCCAGCAACCTTCAGTTGGTTTGTGAGATTAGGAGTCTCTTATGATTTGTCTCCCTCCTGATCCCATCTTGTTTCATTTATTCTTTTCCTTCCCCCCAAACCCCCCACATTGCATCTCCATTTCCTCATATCAGGGAGATCATGTCATCTTCAATTTCTTTCACTAGTATTTTAGAACTCTCAGAGTACAGTTTTATAACCTCCTTGGTTAAATTTATTCCAAAATATTTTATTGTTTTGGGTGCAATTGTAAATTTGTTTTCTTGTTTTCTTAATTTCCCTTTCTGCTACTTTCTGATTAGTGCATACTAGTGGAAAAGATTTCTATATATTAATTTCATATTCCACAACTATATAAATTATAAATTATATATAAATTCGTTTATCAGTTCTAGCAGTTGTTTTGGTGAACTCTTCACCAAACTGTATATAATACCATTTTATTTGCAAATAGTGGCAGTTTTACTTCTTCCTTCTTAATTTGGATGACTTTTATTTCTTTTCTTGTCTGATCACTGTGGCCAGGACTTCCAGTACTATATAGAATAAAAAAGTGTTGGGAGTGGAATTCCTTGTCTTGTTCTGTATATATCTATGAGGTCCATCTGGTCCAATGTGTCATTCAATGCTTTTGTTTCTTTATTGATTTTGTGCTTGGATGATCTCTCTATTACTGAGAGTGACGTGTTAAGATCTCCTACTGTTAATGTTCACTAATATTTATAATATTAATTAATTTATAAAATTAATAATTATTAATAATAAGTAATTAATTCATATCAATATGACTCTTTATCTTGATTAACAGTTTTCTTATGTAATTCACTGCTCCCTTATTGGGGTCATAAATATTTGCAATTGTTAGATCTTCTTAGTGGATAGTCCCTTTAAGAATTATGTAGTATCCTTCTGTATCTCTGACTACAGTCTTTAGTTTAAAATCTAATTTATCTGATATGAGAATCACTACCCCAGCCTTCTTTTGAGGCCAATTGGCATGAAAGATGCTTCTCCATCCCTTCACTTTGAGTCTGGGTGTATCTTTAGGTTCAAAATGGGTCTCTTGTAGACAACATATGGATGGGTCTGTTGTTTTATCCAATCTGCAACCCTGTGTCATTTTATGGGCACATTTAGGCCATTCACACTGAGAGTGATTATTGAGAGATACGTTTTTATTGACATCATGTTACCTGTGAAGTCTTTGTTTCTATAGATTGTCCCCATATATTTCTGTTCAGTGATATTCTTAGGATTTTTCCACTTTTATAGAACCCCACCCCCTTAATATTTCCTGCAGTGTCGGCTTGGTGGTAGCATACTCTTTTAAACCTTTCTGGTCTTGGAAGCCTTTATCTCTCCATCCATTTTGAATGTCAGTCTTGCTGGACGAAGTATTCTTGGCTGCATGTTCTTCTCATTTAGTGCCCTGAATATATCTTGCCAGTCGTTTCTGGCTTGCCAGATTTCTGTGGACAGGTCTGACGTTATTCTGATGGGCTTTCCTCTGTACATAAGGAATTTTTTTTGTCCTAGCTGCTTTCAAGAGCTCCTGTCTACAATTATGATTCGTCATTCTCACTATCAGGTGTCTTGAGGTCTGTCTAGATTCTATAATCTTGGGGGGGAAACCATTCTGCCTCTAGTACAGGAACTCCGGTTCCATTTGCAAAATTGGGAAAATTTTCATGGAGAATTTGTTCAACTATATCTTCTAGCCTTCTTTCTTTCTCCTCCCCCTCAGGGATTCCAATAATTCTGACGTTGGAACATTTCATGGCATCATTTATTTCCCTAATTCTGTTTTCATGGCTTCTAAGCTGTTTGTTCTGGGCTTCTTCCTGATCCTTTTTCTCTATTTGTCCTCCAGATCACTAATTCTATCTTGTGTCTCAGTTAACCTAGCTTTTAGAGAATTTAGATTAGATTGGAACTCATTGAGAACATTGTGAACATCATCCCTGGTGGCTTTCACTTCTGTCCTAATCAATTCCATTTTGTCATCCATGGCTTTCTCCAACCTAGCTATTGCCTGGATAATTGTTAGCCTGAATTCCCTTTCCGACATATTGTCTATGTCCATAGCCATTAGCTCTGTTGCAGAAGGCCCAGCCTCTGATTTTTTCTTCTGTTGGGCATTCCTCCTCCTGGTCATTTTGGTGAGAGATGACTGAATGAATATAGCTGAATGTATTGACCATGGTGCAGGCAAGGTACACCCTGGAACACTTCTGAGCAATCAAGAGTCCCCGCTCAAAAGAAAGAAAAAAAAGGGGGGGGGAGAAAGATAAAAAAAAGAGAAGGCCCAACACAAATGGGCCCCAAGTTAAGATTTACGAAATCTACAAAACAAAAACAGACAAACAAAAAGACTGATAAAAGTGGATGACAAGGGCGCCTGGGTGGCTCAGTGGTTTAAGCCGCTGCCTTCGGCTCAGGTCATGATCTCAGGGTCCTGGGATCGAGTCCCGCATCGGGCTTTCTGCTCGGCAGGGAGCCTGCTTCCCTCTCACTCTCTCTGCCTGCCTCTCTGCCTACTTGTATCTCTCTCTGTCAAATAAATAAATAAAAATCTTTAAAAAAAAAAAAGTGGATGACAAGAGAAATAAATAAATATATAAAAATGAAACAAATAAAAAAAGAACCTCATCAAAAAGAACCCCAAGTATAAGATTTATATACTACTAGGACAAAAACAAATACACAGAAACACTGGCAGAAGAAAAAGATGGGAAAGTGGTTATAAATTCTCAGTGTGGGCAAGGAAGGTTATTTTGATTCTTCCTGGATGTGTCTTGGTATCTTTGTTAAAGGACTCAACTTTCCCAAGATAAAGGGGGATTAAAAACTGGTTTACATATAGGGGGAGCATTGATTGGAGAAAGGGAATTACCTCGAAGTTTAATTCTATATAAATATTAAAAAATAAAAATTAAAAAAGAATAAATTAAATTTAACTAAAATAAAATTTTAAAAATTAAAAAATAGAAAAGCAAAAGAAAAACATAAGTATATGTATCAGAAATTTCAGGTTAAAAGGTTATTATGAAATTTGATGTCCTGGACATCTCACTGTGATGATAAATAGGTTAAAAATTATCTATAAAAAAAAGAAACAGAATAGTGGGAACAAATTAAAATCAAAAGATGTACCTATGTTCTAAGGGGGAAATACATAGCCATCCAAGCCTCCGTCAAAAAAATTGAAAAATCCAGAATACACCAGCTGTCTCTACACCTTAAAGAACTGGGGAATCAACAACAAATCAAACCAACTCCACACACAAGAAGGCAAATAATCAAGATTAGAGCAGAGATCAATGAGATAGAAACTAGAGATATGGTAGAATGCATCAATGACACTAGAAGCTGGTTTTTTGAAAGAACGAATAAGATAAATAAACCATTGGCCAAACTAGTCCAAAAGAAGAGAGAGAAAGCCCAAATTAATAAAATTATGAATGAAAAGGGAGAGATCAGAACTAACACCAAGGAAATGGAAACAATCATCAGAAATTATTTCCAACAGTTATACGCCAATAAGTAACCTAGATGAAATGGATGCATTCCTGGAAAACTATAACCTCCCAAAATTGAACTATGAAGAAATTGACAACCTGAATAGACTGATATCTAGTAATGAGATTGAAGCAGTGATCAAAAACCTCCCAAAAAAACAAGAGCCCAGGACCTGACGGATTCCCTGGGGAATTCTACCAAACTTTCAAAGAAGAAATAACACCTATTCTCCTGAAGCTGTTTCAAAAAAAATTGAAGCAGGAGGAAAACTTCCAGACTCTCTTTATGAAGCCAGCATGACCCTGATCCCCAAACCAGGCAAACACCCCACCAAAAAGGAGAATTTCAGACCAATATCACTGATGAATATGGATGCTAAGATTCTCAACAAGATCCTAGCAAGTAGGATCCAACAGCACATTAAAAAGATTATCCATCACGACCAGGTGGGATTCATCCCTGGGTTACAAGGATGGTTCAACATTCACAAATCAATCAATGTGATAGAACAAATCAATAAGAGAAGAGAGAAGAACCACATGGTCCTCTCAATTGATGCAGGAAAAAGCATTTGACAAAATCCAGCATCTGTTCCTGATTAAAACACTTCAAAGTATAGGGATAGAGGGAACATTCCTCAACTTCATAAAATCTATCTATGAAAAACCCACAGCAAATCTCATCCTCAATGGGAAAAAGCTTGCAGCCTTCGCGTTGAGATCAGGAACACGACAAGGATGCCCACTCTCACCACTCTTGTTCAACATAGTATTAGAAGTCCTAGCAACAGCAATCAGACAACAAAGAGAAATAAAAGGTATCCAAATTGGCAACGAAGAAGTCAAACTCTCTCTCTTCACAGATGACATGATTCTTTATATGGAAAACCCCAAAGACTCCACCCCCAAACTACTAGAACTCATACAGCAATTCAGTAACGTGGCAGGATACAAAGTCAATGTACAGAAATCAGTGGCTTTCTTATACACTAACAATGAAAATACAGAAAGGCAAATTAGATAATCGATTCTACTTACTATAGCACCAAGAACCATAAGATACCTGGGAATAAACCTAACCAAAGAGGTAAAGCATCTGTACTCGAGGAACTACAGAACGCTCATGAAAGAAATTGAAGAAGACACAAAAAGATGGAAGAGCATTCCATGCTCTTGGATCAGAGGAATAAACATTGTTAAAATGTCTATACTGCCTAGAGCAATCTATACTTTTAATGCCATTCCGATCAAAATTCCACCGGTATTTTTCAAAAAGCTGGAGCAAATAATCCTAAAATTTGTATGGAATCAGAAGAGACCCCAAATTGCTAAGGAAATGTTGAAAAACAAAAACAAAACTGGCAGCATCACGTTACCCGCTTTCAAGCTTTACTACAAAGCTGTGATCACCAAGACAGCGTGGTACTGGCATAAAAATAGACTCATAGATCAGTGGAACAGAGTAGAGAGCCCAGGTATGGACCCTCAACTCTATGGTGAAATAATCTTCGACAAAGCAGGAAAAAATATACAGTGGAAAAAAGACAGTCTCTTCAATAAATGGTGCTGGGAAAATTGGGCGGCTATATGCAGAAGAATGAAAGTCGACCATTCTCTTACACCATACACAAAGATAAACTCGAAATGGATAAAAGACCTCAACGTGAGACAGGAATCCATCAGAATCATAGAGGAGAACATAGGCAGTACCTCTTTGATAACAGCCACAGCAACTTCTTTCAAGATATGTCTCCAAAGGCAAAGGAAACAAAAGTGAAAATGAACTTTTGGAACTTCATCAAGATCAAAAGCTTCTGCACAAAGGCAACAGTCAACAAAACAAAGAGGCAACCTGCGGAATGGGAGAAGATATTTGCAAATGACAGTACAGACAAAAGGCTGATATCCAGGATCTATAAAGAACTTCTCAAACTCAACACACACAAAACAGAACCATATTAAAAAAAAATGGGCAGAAGACATGAACAGACACTTCTCCAATGAAGACATACAAATGGCTATCAGACACATGAAAAAATGCTCATCATCACTAGCCGTCAAGGAGATTCAGATTAAAACCACATTGAGATACCACCTTACACCAGTTAGAATGGCCAAAATTAGCAAGACAGGAAACAGCGTGTGTTGGAGAGGATGTGGAGAAAGGGGAACCCTCTTCCACTGTTGGTGGGAATGCAAGTTGGTGCAGCCACTTTGGAGAACAGTGTGGCGATTCCTCAAGAAATTAAAAATAGAGCTTCCCTATGACCCTGCAATTGCACTGCTGGGTATTTACCCCAAAGATACAGATGTAGTGAAAAGAAGGGCCATCTGTACCCCAATGTTTATAGCAGCAATGGCCATGGTTGCCAAACTGTGGAAAGAACCAAGATGCCCTTCAAGGGACGAATGGATAAGGAAGATGTGGTCCATATACACAATGGAGTATTATGCCTCCATCAGAAAGGATGAATACCCACCTTTGGTATCAATATGGATGGGACTGGAAGAGAGTATGCTGAGTGAAATAAGTCAAGCAGAGAGAGTCAAGTATCATATGATTTTACTTATCTGTGGAGCATAGCAAATAACATGGAGGACATGGGGAGATGGGGAGGAGAAGGGAGTTCAGTGAAATTGGAAGAGGAGATGAACCATGAGAGACTATGGACTCTGAAAAACAACCTGAGGGTTTTGAAGGGGCGGGGGGGGGGGGGTGGGAGGTTGGGGAACCAGGTGGGTAATAGGGAGGGCATGTATTGCGTGGAGCACTGGGTGAGGTGCAAAAACAATGAATACTGTTACGCTGAAAAGAAATTTAAAAAAAGTGAATAAAATTTAAAAAGTTGTATCTATGAAGTAGTGGTGGTGGTTCTTTTGTCTTTTTTTTTTGGTTGGTTTTCTGGAGGGGCTTGCCATGTGGTTTTCCAGGCACTGTGCCCTGAGTTAATTATGGTTGAGAAAGACTCTGGGAATTGCCTTTTAAGATCAGTTCCTTTTTTGTGACCTTTTCCTGTTTCCTGAGAGGAACCAAGTTGGAGATTGAGGATCTCAAATATTACTGTTGGAATGATGCCATGTTGCTTCCTACATCTATTTTTGGGCTTCAAGTTCTGCCAGTCCAGGGTCATAGGCCACAGTGAAGACTCTAAGTTGTTCAGAAAACTTTTAGGAATCCTCCTTGGGTTGAAGTAACTATGGTCCTTAGTTTAGTTTTTGACCAAGAAGTGAAATACCTGAATGGATCACCTGCAGCCTTGGGTGATTTTATTTTAAAAGAGAGCTATTTGATAGTCTCTTCAGAGTGGAAAGGTAATTCAAACAGAGCACTAGTAGTACTCAGATAAAGAAGGGTAAAGGGGAACAGTACGAGTCACAACAGTCTTACATTCTTTAGTTTTGGGTACCTCTCACATCTTTAATCTTTTTTAAAAAAATTTATTTATTTATTTGACAGAGAGAAATCACAAGTAGACAGAAAGGCAGGCAGAGAGAGAGAGGAGGAAGCAGGCTCCCTGCCAAGCAGAGAGCCCGATGCGGGACTCAATCCCAGGACCCTGAGATCATGACCTGAGCCGAAGGCAGAGGCTTAACCCACTGAGCCAACCAGGCACACGCATCTTTAATTTTTCATTAGCCTTTTACAATGAATCTTTCAATAAGATATTTTAGAATCTTGAAGCCTTTTGGATGCTTCTGTATGCCAGTTGAAATAGGCATCCTGTTATTATTGTTAGAGAGCCCTTGCTTTCAATGCACTTCTTTAGGGCATTGACTAAATCCTTTGGAACTTGAGGATCCTATTTCTTTAGTTAAATCTTTTTTCTCTCATATTAAATTAATATCTAGGAGGGCTGTGGGTTTGAGATTTTGTGGTGCTTTATAGCATAAACTTATTGCATGGAAATTTTCTCAAGCTCTGTCTGTGACTTAGTGTTAATCTAACACGTTGTATGACCAACTTATCCTATGATGGGGATCTTAGATTTATGTGATGATGCTCTAGCAGCTTCAAATTCTTGAACCATGCCTACTAATTTTGCAATTTGGTTACTAGGATTCTCATTAATGATAAATAAATTATTCCTTTACCTAATGTGCACATAGCATAATGCAACAGGAACCAGGGAAGTGGTACTGTGGACACCAGCAGTAACCAAAGAAATGGTAGTTGCCAAGGGCTAGGGACTGGAGTTCCAAGTGGAACCGTCTGCCAGCTTAAGCTGACTTGCTAAGCCCTGGACTGCTAAGGACTGGTGGTTTATTAAGCTTCCCAGTGTATAGATTGACCTGTTAACCTTGGACGGAAATCTGATAAAAGTAGAGAGTTCACATGCAAAAAAAAGGGGGGCGGGATTCAGATCAAAGAGGAACTTGCCTATGACTCTCTAATATGGTGAGAAAGAATGCAGAAGGTTCAGTGAGTATTGATCTCTCTGTTCCTCATTATCTCTGAAACTTTGAATCCACTGCTACCATCGAAACAGTTAAAAAAATAAAATTCAGTGGCAAGTTTTAAAGACCTTATTGACTTTATTAAGTGACTCATGAATCAGGCAGCAGCCAGTCTAGCAGACAGAAGTGAGCTCTGAAGAGCTCTACAAGGTAAGAGTTTATAGCAGAAGGAAGGAGTAACAAGGATGTAGTACTAGAGGTAAAGAAGCAAATTAGTTATTGAAAGGTTATTTTCCTGGTAGTGGATGGCAAGGATCTGTTAGGCCAATTTCCTAACTAATGCTGATTAGGTGATTCCTGATTTATTAGTTTAAAATTCCATTTCTGGGAGAATCAAAACTATAATTAAGTCTCAGTTGATGGCATAGGCTGTAGCATAAATGACTCAATTTTGAGGATATTTTCTTATTTTTAACAAGACCTAGTGGGTATCTAGGTTGTAGAATTTTATTTTTTAAAAAATATTTTACTTATATATTTGAGAGAGAGAGAGAAAGAGTGCATCAGTAGGGGCAGGGGTAGAATCAGAGGGAGAAGCAGGCTTTCCATGGAGCAGGGAGCCCAATGCGGGGTTCAATTCCAGGACCAAAGATCATGACCCGAACCAAAGGCAGATGCTTAACGGACTGAGCCACCCAGGTGCCCTAGGTTGTACAATATTTGAAAGTCCAAGAGAATGGCCCTGGCTCTCATTATCTCTGGCATCAAAGACTGGTGAGGTAGACATTTGAGTCTTTGATTTAGGACTTTCCCTTTGAGGTGCTCAGTAGAAATCCATGGAGGAGATAGGATATAGTTATTGTTCTTTTTACCTTAGAATAAATTATTTCAGCTGTTGTCTGATTTAGGACTGCAAAAAGGAGAATGAATCGAATAGGCCCCAAAGAGATTCCATGGTAAAGCAGCATTTCCCAGCCAGAGTTCTCTATGAGGCCTTAGAATGGAGTCAGGAGAGTAGTAAGTAGACAAGTGGACCAGTAGACTAGACCTCAGCTCAGCTATTATCAGCAAGGTGTTCTTGGGAAAGGCACCTCACTTCTCTGGGTATCAATTCCTTATTTTCTTTTAAGGTTTTATTTATTTATTTTATTTTAGAGAGAGAGAGTAAGAACAAGCAGGAGGAGGGGCAGAGGGTGAGGGAAACTGAAGCAGACTCAAGCATGGAACCTGACACGGAGTTTGATCTCATGACCCCGAGATCATGACCTGAGCCAAAACCAAGGGTCAGACAGTTAACTGACTGAGCTACCCAGGTGCACCACCAGTTCCCTGATTTTTAATAAGGAGATTGGATTAGAATGACTTCTAAGTTTCTGCATAGTCCTGCTGTTCCATCAAGTTTTTCCTCTCCCATTCTAACACTTAGTGATCTGGTAAAGAAGTTTGCATGTATCCTGTATAAACCTGTTATATTATGAACTTTGATTTTGTCTTTTTTCCTCTTTTCAGACTAACCAGTCATAGGTATTTTCACATATACAAGCTACTTTACCTATCATAGTATGTTAGTTATGTTGTTCTCTCCCCGTCTCGAAATTTAAGTCGTCTTTAAAATTTCTTGACCCAAAACTTCCTTTCACAGCCTTAGAGATAAGATGCATAGCAAAGAAACTAAAAGCAAACTTCCTGTTTCACAATTTGTTTCCTTCCTAAAAATGACAGGCATTAAGTTGATTCGTTCAACAAAATAGCACCTTAGACTGATATCTTCAAGGCCCAATGATGTTCCTGTCTTTACTAAGAGAGATGAGTCATAGTCACTGTCCTATCAATAGAATATGGTTGGTTTATTTTTACTTCAATAGGTTATGTTGCTTTTGTCCCTACCGAATCTTATCTGATACTTTAATGCCTGTCTGTAATGCACAATCCATAGATAATGTCTTTATAATCTCTTAGGCACTGCCATACTCTCAAGTAGGAAACTCCTTCCTCAAACTAACTGGTGCTTTTTCATTTTTCTTCCTACTTCATGTTCAGGAGCATAAATTTCAGCAGTCTCTAGAGAGTCTCAGCCATTAATAAGGTTATATACCCCAGTGTAAACTCTAGGGCTTAAGCACTGATGTATGCAAGATTACTGAATGGTGTCTGCATTTCTGGAACTGGACTGGGGATTTTGTATTGATGGCTTTGACACTGCTCTGTCAAATGCATGGATCATAGATGACTCCGTCCCTATCCTAAATGCTCTCCTGTCACAGGGGTAAAACTTATCTACACTAGAGTGGGATGGATATCTATAGCCGATGTGATTTCCCCTCTGTGAGGTCAGTCTTAACACCACCCCGATGGGGTTCCTACGGTTACTGAAGCATTGTCATCATACTCTTCGTCACTGTTTCCTCTATTCCTCTTTCAACATCTTTTTGTAAGGTCAGTAGAAAGATAAGATTTAGACCTGCAATCTACCTTATATCCTTAAGTATGTTTTTTAAAAAAGTATAGGACAAGAATCCAGAGGTAGGTAGAAGAAATTCTCAAATCAATTGGCCCATTTTTAGCAAAATAACTCAGCAGATCACCTACATTGCTGATGAAGCCTTCATCAGTTTAGTAAATATTTAGTGAGCCCGTAATAGATTCTAAACAATTTTCTATTTGCACAAGCCAACATAGTAACTCCTCTTTGGGGGGCTTACAAATTAGCCCAAAGGGCAAATGTTAAGTAAGTAAATATAGTTATATATAAAAAGGAAGTAAATTTTAAGAATTGAAGATATAGTGGCACCTGGCTGGCTCAGTGGGTTAAGCCTCTGCCTTCGGCTCAGGTCATGGTCTCAGGGTCCTGGGGTCAAGTCCTGCATTGGGCTCTCTGCTCAGTGGAGAGCCTGCTTCCCCCCCCCCCCCCCCGCCTGCCTCTCTGCCTACTTGTGATCTCTCTCTCTGTGTCAAATAAATAAATAAATAAATAAAATCTTTTTTTAAAAAGTACTATTTAAAAAAAATTGAAGATCTAGAGATATTGAGCCAAACAATAACAATAGAAAACTCATATTACCAATCATTTCATATATATTAACTTTTTTTTTTAAGAGAGGGAGCAAGAGAGGGAGAGAGAGAGAATCTTAAGCAGTCTCCACACCCAGGGTAGTGCCTGTCGTGGGACTAGATCTCACAACCCTGAGATCATGACCTGAGCCAAAATCAGAGTTGGTCACTTAGCTGACTGAGCCACCCAGATGCCCATGTATATATTAAATTTTAATCTTCATAACAATCCCATATTATTTTGCTAGGGTTGTCATAGCAAAATACCACAACCTGTGTGGTTTCAACAACAGATATTTTTCTCATTTTAATTTGATTACCTCTTTGAAGATCCTGTCTCCAAATGTAGTTACACTCTCTAATACTGAAGGTTAGGACCTTACCATATGAATTTGGCAGCAGAAAACGATTCAGCCTATAATAAATCCCGTGAAGTAGGTCCGGTGACTATTTCCACAGATGAGACTCCAAGAAGTAAAGTAACTTGCTGAAGATTTGAACTCTAAGATCTATGCATTTAATCACCTTGGTCATATTTAAGAAAAAAGTTGGCTGAGGAATTTGGGAGGTAAGTTATCACAAATCAGCAAAATTGCAATGCGTCATACTGCCAAAAGCATGTATGGTATGGATTCAGATTGTCTGAGCTGAAGTCCCTACTCTCCTACTTGTAAATTGTGTAAGGCTAAGACTATTAACCACACTGAGGTTTTGTGTTTTTTTTTAATCACTTACCCTCCCCCAAACTCCAAGGCTCTCTGCAATTTTCCATTCTATTTTATTTTACTTTTTAAAACTCCTGGTGATAATCTGCTAAACTGATTTCTTGACACACTAGTGAGTTGTGGGCCACATCTCAAAAACCCTGCATTATGTAGTTTTTATGGCCAAATGTGAATTCTGCTCAATAGTGATGTAAAGCTCAGAGTTTTGGTGTTCTATGGTCTTCAGTTACCTAAAGAACTCCTAAGAAGGAAGTTGCATTCTCTTACTGAAAGAAATACAATATAACATTTTATTTTTGCTCTGCTGAGTGCTGCTCACCTGTCCTCTCCTGCGGTGTCTTGACAGATACAGTGGGTATGCAGGAATGAAGAACCAAGGGATTGAATGTCAGCTTTCTCATGTCACTCTCTTGCCATGGGTGAATGCTGCTGGGTTCCTACCTCCCATCAAGGTTTGATCTTAACTTTCTTGGCAGAGGATGAAAACTGGGAGAATTGCAGACTTCTCAGATACCCACTGGTCCAAGTTTCTTTACTGGCCAAGTTAATGTATTTTAAAGGTCAGCGTTCATAAGTTATTGTTTGAAAATAATTCTTTCTTTCACTCTCTGCCCTCGGCTTTTGTGCACAGGTAGACACAGACAAACACATACACCCTTGCAAGGCTTCAAGTGTTTATACATTTGTTGTTATGAAGTGTAAGTGCCCCTTATCATACCCTACATGAAAAGCCTATAATTGTCCCGGTTTTTTTCCTGTGCCAAGAAAGTTAAGTTCAACCATGATGGGAAATACGGGGCCCAGCAGCATTCACCCATGCTGGGAGGGTGTCGTGAAAAAGCTGACATCCAATCCCCTGGCTGTTCATTCCTGTGTGCCCACTGTCAGTCAAGACACTGCAGGAGAGGACAAGTGAGCAGTATTCAACGGAGCAAAGTAAAATCATTTTGCAAAGATTTTAAAAGTTTGCATGCTGAGAGCAAGGAGGGGGTGAAGAGGAAACCACTGGCAATTCAAGAAAGAAAAAGGACTGTCATACATTTGTCATTGCCCAGCAGCCAAAGACCACTAGGAACACACCTGTGGCAAAAGTTTGGGTTTATTATTTTGGGGGAACAAAGGGAAATGCAAACCTTGAACAACTAAGGGAATCTCAGTAAGAGGCTTATAGAAAATACTTACATAATTTTTGTTCGAGTTAGGTAATTTAGGGAGCGTCTAAGGAAGGGGGGTTTTTCTTTGGGTTGGATAGGAAGTGGGGGTAGTTCTATGACTGGATATCTACATAGATCTTATCTATAGGAAAAGGCTAATCTAGGCTAAAGATGTAATTTGTAAAGAAGCAGGAATCACTCCTATTAGCCAGTGTCCCCTTCTGCTCAGATTGCGGCTGCCAAATACCATAGATTCGGTGGTTTAAACAACAGAAACTTACTTCTCACAGTCTCTGGTGGGTGGGAAGGCCAAGATTCAGTGTCTGGTGAAAGCCTGCCTCTTGGTTCTTAGACAGCATCTCCTTGCTAGATCCTTACATGCTGGAAAGGGCAAAGGAGCTCTCTAGGGTTGCTTTCATTAGGGTACTAATCTCATTCATGAGGGTTCCATCCTCATGACCTAATCACCTTCCAACTGCCACCCCTCTAATACCACCAGATTTGGGATTAGATTTCAAAATTTGAACTGAAACTGAAGGAATATTTGGTCATTTCTGTGAGTTGGAAAAAATTCATGTTTTTTGTATGTTCACACATGATTACAGAGTGGTCTAGTTTTTGCCTTCATCTGCCACATAGAGTGGCCTTGTCTGATGCTGGTGTTCTATGACATTTTATGCTCAATGGAACAGCAAGGCCTAGCTGTGAGAGCTAGGTCAGCTCTTGGCATCACAGAGGTCTAGCCGAGTTTTATTCTTTGATTTATCCTCTCTGTTTTATGGGGTCCATATTCTAAGTGGTTCTTAACACTCACTAAAAATTGAAAGGTTGACATTTTGCAGAACATTTTAGAGGATTTAAACTTTAAAACTTTAAGACATAGTTGATAGGTTATGATTAAAAATATTATGGGGCACCTGGGTGATGCTGTGGTTAAGCATCTGACTCTTGGTTTCAGCTCAGGTCCTGACTGTAGTGTCCTGAGATTGAGCCCTGCATCAGGCTCTGTGCTCAGTGCAGGATCTGCTGAAGTTCTCTTTCCCTCTCCGTCTGCCCCTCCCCGCACCTCACATTCACCCACTTGCATGCACATTCTCTCCCTAAAATAGACAGATAAATCTTAAAATAAATAAACAAAATAAAACAATATAAATATTAAAAAATTGGTGTGCCTGGGTGGTTCATTTGGTTGAGTGTTGGTCTCTTGATTTCAGCTCAGGTCATGATCTCGGGGTTGTGAGATAGAGCCCGGGTTCCATGCTCAGTGGGGAGCCTGCTTACGATGCTCTCCCTCTGTCCTTTTCCCCACCTTCTCCTGTACTTTCTCTCTCTCTAAAATAAACAAATATATATTTAAAAATATTGTAAAATTATAATGTTCAAGTTGAGTTGTGCACATCAAAAAACTGATTTTAATCTCTCAACATGGGCTTTCTATTTTAAAAAAATTTACCAGAAATTATCATCTCTAATTTTATCCAGAATATTTACATTCAGAAAACCTGTTAGAGAAAACACTCATCTAAAATTAAAATGGTTTGCCCTAAGGAAAAAATCCAATAAAATAGGCCACCATGATGGCTATTACAGTTTAAGTACTGAGTTAAAACGCACAGACATAATAATGGTTAAGACGTTTAAGATCTATATACATTTTAATTTTTTTTTGCCAGACTTAGAAATAGCTACTTAATAAGGGGCTTACACCTTCTTCTTTCATCTTGTGCCTTTCATAATACATCTTTAACACTGCTAAACTGCAAAGACCATTTATTTTGGATAATCTTTTCCAGATATTATCTACGTATGTTTTTGAGCACTTACTGTAGGAAGAATGTCATGCTAAAGGCTGATGCCAAATTTAATATTTAAAACTGATTCAAAGTGCCCTCAGTTTTGGATTCCTTGCTTTAGTTACAGAGATATGAGAGAAATACACAGACATTTGAAAATATTTCTTTGACAACAAAGCAGAATCTTAAACTGTGTTGAACAGGAGACAGAATGATAAATACAGTTTGTTTTTTTCCCCCTTAGATGCTGAAGAGTTTGTAACAGCCTATTTAAAAGTGCTGCAATACTCATATTTTACATTTTTTCTTCCAAAAACCTTAAAATAAGTCATAAACACCACAAAGATTTTACTTTTGAAAGAACCTCTTGGTGACAAGTTGTCACCAAGACATGCTCTGGATGTGATGCTCTGGAAAAAAATAAGCATCTGTTGTGACCTTGGCCGCTGGTCAGGGGACAAGCCCTGGCAGAGGTTTCAGCCAGCAAAAATCAAGGGTTCCTCAGCTCTCCTAATGGCCAATGGGACTCTCAGCAAATGCTGTCCTTAGTAAGTTTTATATCCTCAAAGTAAATTCAAAAGAAACATTGTTGGAAATGAAATTTTAAAATAATTAATTACCATTCAGTAATTTTCTTCTTGGAATCATAGAAATCTTGATATGGAGGAAACAATGTCATTACTACTGTAATAAGTTAAATGTCATTTAGTAAATTGATCTCGTATCATGTGCACATTACTCAGTGAATTTTAGCACTTGCTACTCAGTGTTTAGTGTAAAAGGACTTAAAGAAACAAAAACTGTTGGATATTAAAAAAAAAAAAGAAAAAGTATAGTAAATGGTGGAGCAGATGTTTGACTCCAAAGCTTATGATGTTTATCATCATAGCAATGAACTTTAAACTGATGAGTGCCTATTGTATGCCAGGCTCTGTTCTAGTGCTTTATGTATATTTTATCATCGAAACCTCACGACAACCCTGAGAGATAACTACTGTTTCATAGGCACCTAGAGGTTGAGCATGACTGGCCCCAGAGCCGTGGAATTAGCAATGGGGTCCTTATTATGCCTCACTCTTTGGTTGAATACCAAAGGTAGCTTAAAGGACTTTTATTTAGTCCAGCCTCACAACTTATCTTTCTCTAACTGCCTTTCTGAGACACTGGCTGCCTGATGTTTCCAGGGGTGAGTAAATTACAACTTCCCAAAGCAACCAATTCCATCTCTGGAATATTTGTCTTCCTTGAGTTTATACCCATTAGTTAGGGCTTTATCTATTAGGATAATATAAAGAAAGTCTCCTACTTTTAATCTACAACTGAATATGGAGTTGAGGTTTTGTTTTGTTTTGTTTTGTTTTCCCTGCAGATGGCTTTACAGATGTCTGGAGTCATAAGATGAATTTAAGAGTCTTTGACACATTTACATTAACTAAGATTTGTAAGCTTCCTCTTTACTTTGTGTAATCTATTGATATTTTACTTCTGGTTATATTTATAATTTTTGAGAAATTTAAAATGTTCCACTCAAAAAATATTTCATTATAAACACGTATTGCATGGAGCACTGGGTGTAGTACATAAACAATGAATTCTGAAACACTGAAAAGAAATTTAAAAAAAAAAGGAAAAAATATTTTCAAAATGTACAGGAAGCCTAAATATATCAGGAACATCATAATTTTCAAAGTTTTGCCACCTATGCTTTATCCATCCATTTTTTCCCTTTTCTTTCCTGTTGCTTAAGTATTTCAAAGCAAATAATGGACATTTTATTATTTCAGTCCTACATATAAAATTATAAATATTGCTGTACATAACCACAGTATGTTCTTTCCATTTTGAAAAGGTGAACCTGATTTTAGAAAAGATTGTTTCTGAGCTGCTTAAACTCCACACTTTGGGAGGAAGGTCAGCTTAAATATGTCTAAAAGTTGTATCATGGTTTTAAGAATTTTTTAGTAGTTTTTTTTTACATTTCTTCCTCATTTCTAAGCGAATCAATGGCTTAGAAATCTTATTTTTGAGTACTCATCGAACACCCCCATCCTTTTCTTACGTTGAAATTGTAAGAAGAACATAGGATTTTGAGAGCTGCATATCACTTGTGAACAGCTTCCGTTTCTTCTAAATGACTAATATGAGAGAAAGGAAGTTTTAAATAGCTCCTGGTTCACCACAGGAAGTGTAGGGCATAAAGTTAATTGTGTAAAATATTACACACATTTTCAAAAAAAAGGGAACAAACAGAAAAGAAACACAATGAGCTTCTAACTTTAAATATCCTAACTTCCAGGTCCTATATTTTTCTTCCAGAAATTCAGTTCTCGGCATTTTCTTGAATTTTACAAATCTGTTTTAATGTTTTTTCCTAATGTGTCATTTCCTTTCATTGTTAAAATAATGAGATGTCTATGCTACAGAAGAGTTGTAATGAACAGCAATAAACAGAAGAGATAAAATCACCCACGAATGCCAATATTAAAAAGTAGCTAGATGTCGGTGCTATATAAGAGATGTAAGTAGATATTTTTAAAAAGATTTATTTATTTAATTTAGAGAGCAAGAGAGTGAAAGAGAGCTCATGCACACGTGAGCAGGAGGAAGGGCAGAGGGAGAAGGAGAGAGAAGCTCAAGCAGACTCTCTGCTGAGTGTGGAGCTTGATATGGGCCTCAATGCCACGACCCTGAAATCATGACCTGAGGTGAAGCCAAGAGTCTGAACGCTTAACTGTGCCACCCAGGCACCCCAGATATAAGGGGATTTTAATATCTTTTTTATACCCTAACATCATATTGTGCAGTGTTTCACATGTACTATTCAAACTTACACATGTACCATGATATTGTCTAACTATTTAAAAACTTTCTGGATATTGGTGGTTTTTTTTCCTCTTATTTGCTATCAGACATACTATGTTTTTAAATTTATTGAGATATATCTCACATACTATACAGTTCATCCAATTAAAGTATGTAATACAGTGGTTTTTAGAATTTTTACAAGTATGTGCAACCATCACCACAGTAAATTTTAGAACATTTTCATCAAAAAAGAAACTTCACCCATCTCATTTCCTCTCTGCTCCCCAACCCTAAGCAACCACCATTACTCTACCTGGTCTTTTGTGACTGGCTTCTTTCACTTACTATAATAATTTCAAGGATCATCCTTGGTGTAGCATGTATTAGAACTTTACTCCTTTGGATATACCACTTTTTGTTTATTCATTTGTCAGTTGATGGTATACATAATGTTTGAAAATGAATAATCTTACACTTAAATCTTTGCATTATTAGTATTACTAGATATTAGAATTTTAAAAGTGAAATTGGTTGAATAAAGGGTATGAGTTCTTTCAGGGTTTTAATTTTTTTTTATTTATTTATTTATTTTTAATTTTTTAAAAAAGATTTTATTTATTTATTTGTCTCGAGAGAGAGAGAGAGAGAGAGAGAGAGAGAGAGAGCGCGCGCACGCGCGCAAGCGCCCACGCAAGCGCACAAGCAGGCAGAGGTGGAGAGAGAAGCAGGCTCCCTGCGAGGAAGGAGTCCCCTGGAATCATGACCTGAGCCGAAGGCAGCGGCTTAACCAACTGAGCCACCCAGGCGTCCCTCTTTCAGGGTTTTTAATACAAACTGTCAAGTATTTAAAAGTTGATATCGCAATTGATGGTTCAATTTGCATTTCTTTGATTATTTAGGAGGACAAGCAATTGTTCGTGTTCTTTGGTTAAAATTCTATGAATTTCAGTGTATTTTGCCTTATTTTATCTTGTGATGCCTTTTTAAAAATTGGTTGCAAGAGTTCTTTACAAAAGGAGGATCTTGCCCTCTCATGTATGTTGCTCTTTTTTTAAAGAATCTTTCTTTCTTTCTTTCTTTCTTTCTTTCTTTCTTTCTTTCTTTCTGAGAGAGAGAGAACACATGCAGGGCAGAGACGGGTGCAAAGGGAGAAGTAGTTTTCCCTGCTCAGCAGGAAGCCCTACACGAATCTCAGTTCCAGGACCCTGGGATCATGACCTGAGCAGAAGGCAGCCGCTTAACCCAGTGAGCCAGCCAGGTGCCCCGGCAAATATGCTGTTCTGCTCATTCTTCTGTTCTCAGTATAATTGCCACTTCTCTCAGCTAGCCTCCCTAGACATCTTAGTTCAGGTTAAGGACTCCCTACTCAGTTCTGCCTTGCATCTTCATATAGGAATTGTTCAGTTCACCTTTTTGCCTGTTTGCCTGTTCACCCTGTGAACAGGGTGACTGGAGAGTTCCCACGTGGGGCTGTACCTGTATTTTGCCCAGGGGCAGCAACTGAGGAGCCAGGAGCCTGAAATCCAGCCCTTCTTAATTCCATAATTTGCCAACAGGGGGCACCTTTTCCCTCCAGTTTCCACTGACGTACTTGGTGGCAGCAGCAGCCGTGGAGACTAAATCTGCGTTGTCATTGCATTTTCAATTTCTACACATTGTTGGCTCAGATACATTGTTGGAGGAAAGAAAGGAGGAAAGAAAAGAAGAAAGGACATTAACCTCTTAACCACCATGTATTTTATAAATATATTATCTCTGTCCTTTGCCTAATAAAATTCTAGTGTATTCTTGTGCACAAGATTTTAAAAAATTAAAAATTCATTTAAATGTAATATTCCTTTTTATGGTATATTAAAAATATATATCTATATATTTTTATATAGATATATATTATATATTTTATATTTTATATAGATATATAGATATTTATATATATCTATAGATATATATATCTAGATATAGATATATATAGAGCCTATATATATCTATATAAAATATAAAATATATTATATATATCTATATAAAATATAAAATATATATATCTATATAAAATATAAAATATATTATATATATCTATATAAAATATAAAATATATTATATATATCTATATAAAATATATGATATATGGGCGCCTGGGTGGCTCAGTGAGTTAAGCCGCTGCCTTCGTCTCAGGTCATGATCTCAGGGTCCTGGGATCGAGTCCCGCATCTGGCTCTCTGCTCAGCGGAGAGCCTGCTTCCCTTCCTCTCTCTCTACCTGCCTCTCTTGTGATTTCCCTCTATCAAATAAATAAATAAAATCTTTAAAAATATATATATATGATATATATCTATATAGAATCTATATAGATATAGATATAGATAGATATAGATATAGATACTATCTATAGATAGATATAGATACTATACTATATCTATATATATATACTATATATACTATATATATATACTATATATACTATATATATCTAGATATAGATATATATAGATTTAGATAAATCTATATCTATATATATATATATATAGAAAGTACTTCTGCATTTTTAGTTTTTACATTACAGACCCATAATCCATTTGGAACTTATTGTGATATACATTGTAAGAAATAAACCTGATACCCTTCTTCAATAATTTGAATTTCTTCAGAACTTCTTCAGAACTATTTAATAATGCATTTCTTCCCTATTGATTCACAATGTCTCCCTGATTACTTCTAAACTCTCACATAAACCAAGCTCTCCTTTATTTTTATTTATTTATTTATTTGAGGTCGAGAGAGAGCATGAGTGGAGAGGGACAGAACAAGAGGGAGAGAGAGAATCTTAAGCAGGCTGCATTGACTAGCAAGGAGCCTGTTGTGGGGCTCGATTACCTGACCCTGAGATCATAACCTCAACTGAAATTAAGAATAGGTCGTTTAACAGACTGAGTCACCCAGGTGCCCCACTAAGCTCTCTTGGGTCAATTGTTTCATTGCCTAACAATATTTGCAATGATTTTCTACTCTTCTAATATTTTTGCCTATAATATACTTTAATGTCTAATAGAGCAAATCTCCCATAATTTCCTTTTCAAAATTTTTCTTAGTTTTTCCCACAAACTTGTTTTTCTAGTGCTTTAAGAAACACCATGTTTAATTCCACTAATGGAATAAAACCAATGACATTTCGATTGAGATTATGTTATATTTGTAAATTCATTTAGGATTAATTAATATCTTCCCAGATCTTTATTACTTAATTTATCTAGAAACAAAAACATTTACTCCAATCTTAACATATATTTTAGTAATTTAAGTGTCTTTTCTGTGTGTGTGTGTATGTATTTTTGTATTTAAAAGACCCTGTACACATTTCTTGTTAGAACAATCTGGGTTTTGGGTTTTTTTTTTTAAATTTTTTCCATTTATTGTTTCATTACTATTTATATAAACTTTTTTTCCTATTATGTTTACAAGTCTTTACTGTTATTATACTATAAGCTAATTTTTAACATAAACCTTTAGTTTCATCTTTTTAATAAACTCTTACCAATTCTAAGAAATTTGTGATCACTCACTTTGGTTTCTAGACTTGTATTAGTTGCAAATAGTGAAACTCAAGGAGTTAATCTTTTGTTGCTTCTGTTTATCTTACACTCTATCCGAAAATTACAAAAGAATGTTGAATAATCTAGCTCTTTTCATCATTAGATATTAAAATATGCTTCTGATTGCAAATAATAAGGGATTCTGAGTTCCTTGAGAATCTGCTCTCTTTTTTCCGTTTTTGAATCTTCAGCACCATTACATTACCTAGAATAAGGAGGTGCACTATAAAAAAGTTTCAACAACAAATTTGTTTCAATAAATGGAAATGCCTTTGTGTAAACACCTGGCAGTGAAATTGCTAGATCATATGGTAGTTCTGCTTTCAACTTTTTGAGGAACCTCTATATTGTTTTTCAAAGTGACTGCACCAGTTTGCATTCCCAACAACAGTGTAAGAAGGTTCCTCTTTCTCCACATCTTTGGCAACAGCTGTTGTTTCGTGCGTTGTCAATTTTAGCCATTTTGACAAGTGTGAGTTGATGTATCATTGCAGTTTCGATTTGCATTTCCCTGATGATCAGTGATCATGAGCATCTTTTCATGTGTCTGTTGCCCATCTGTATGTTTCTTTGGAAAAATGTCTATTCATGTTTTCTGCCCATTTTTAATTGGATTAGTTGTTATTTGGGTGTTGAGTTGTGTCAGTTCTTTATATATTTTAAATAGTGGCCTTTTAATAGGTATGTCATTTGCAGATATCTTCTCTTATTCCGTAGGTTGCTTTTTAGTTTTGTTGACTGTTTCCTTTCCTTTGCAGAAGCTTTTTATTTTGATGAAACAGCCCAAGTGTCCATCAACTGATGAACAGATAAAGAAGAGTTGGTATATGCACACAATGGGATATTACTCAGCCCCCCCAAAAAAACCGAAGAAATCTTTGTCATTTGCAACGACAATGGATGGATCTAGAGAGTATAATGCTAAGCAAAATAAGTCAGAGAAAGACAAATACCGCATGATTTCTCTCCTATGTGTAATTTAAAACAAAACAAAAAACAAGCAAAAGGAAAAAAAGAGAGAGAGAGAGGCAAACCAAGAGACAGACACTTAACTATAGAGAACAAACTGATGGTTACTAGAGGGGAGGTGGGTGGGGAATGGGGGAAATAGGGGATGGGGAGTAAGGAGGGCACTTGCTGTGATGAGCACTGGGTGTTGTATGGAAGTGTTGCTCACTATATTGTACACCTGAAACGAATATTACACTGTATGTTAACTAACTGGAATTTAAATATAAACTTAAAATAAATAAGTAAATAGGAATGTTTCTAAGGTTTCCCTATTGATTATGATCCACATTAAGGATATATTTCTTTCTTTCTATTATTTCTTTATTATTTCTATTATTTCTTTCTATTGCCAAATTTATGAGTTTGTTTTTTTAAGTGATGTTTAGTAAAGTGCTTTCTAATTACAAGAGTAGGAACTGCCAATTTTCTTAGTTATATGTTTCTAGAGGATTATTTACTAAAATATAGATAATATGCATGTTCTTTTTTAGCATAAACTTTATAGTTGTGGCACCTGGGTGGCTCAGGCAGTTAAGCGTCCAACTCCTGATTTCAACTTGGGACATGAGATTGAGCCCTGCGATGGGCTCCATGCTTAGTAAGGAGTCTGTCTGAGACTCTCTACTTCTCCCTCTGCACCCACCCACCGTGCTCTCTCTCTCTTTAGATCAAAGTAAACAAATCTTTAAAAAAACTCACAACACTTTACTGCAGGAGTTATGTCAATAAAAATAAATCTACTAAGTATGCTTTTTTTATGATGTTTTCAGTCTTTAATAATGTTACCAAACAAATACGATGTAAAGAATTGTATATCTTTGCCAAATGACATAGGGATATAAACTTTAGTTTTTCCTGGAACTATGCCAGGCTCATATAAATAAACAATGACCACAACCATTTTAGACATATTTTAGATATTAATCTGGAAGTTTTACCCATGGCATTTTTTGTTACTGTTAATTTCACCAAAGGACTGTGGATGAATACATTTAGAAGTTTTTAAGTATTTTTTAAATGTCACCAGTACGTCCATTTGAAGGTTTCTTCAAAACCTTCCAGGTAAATGATAATCTCCAAACCTATGTATTTTAGACAGACACAGTGGAGATAAGCATTATGGCTAGTATATTATTTTGTGATCTTTCTTCACAGCCTCAAGAAATTTCTTGGGTTTGGTTTTATCAAGAGCTCTGTATTTTAATTCAGCTTCATAGAATGCTCCTTTTTAATAAAACTCGGGTGTTAATGATATTCTAATATATTTATTTCAAAGCAGCATTCATCTCTTAATGTAAGTCTGTCTTAGCAATTTCTTTACTTACTTTTCTATAAACCCCTGGCTTCCAGGTTTTGCCCAGGGACTCTAAAGCTTATAACTTGTTGGAATGAAAGATTCCCACCCTCTTTTTTCCCCAGTGTTTATTAATGTAAGAGATCACAGTGATCACCACTTCCCTCAAACTCTGGCTTTACATGGGTCTCACATTTAGAGAGTCACAGTGAAGTCACAAGTAATTGTGGTTGGAGGCTGCACTTTTGGATCACACAGCAATGCTCCGTCATTAAACATTCAATCTTGTCTCCTACCCTGGAAGATGGCCAGTGTGTGACGGCTCCCCCTCAGTGATACAACTGAAATCAAAGAGTAGCTATGTTACGTCAATGACCCCTTAAAAACTGTAAACTTACTGCTTTCAAGGACTGAAACATATAAAACATCTTTGGCTACACAGACCGCTTATACAGGCTGCCTTGTCCCCTCCCCAAATATGAGACCATGTGTTAGTATATATTGGGCAAGATTGCATTGTATAAGCCTATGTTGTGAAGACCTGGTGTACGGCACTGCTGGACATTACAGAGCAGAGAAAATATGACATTTACACGAAGTCTTTAGCAGTCCACATCATGGATCCCAGATAGGATTCACCCAAGCTGGTAAAGTTCAAATATAACAAAGCATTAGGTAAAATATCAAGCTAAATGAACGTAAAAACATATCACCTTATAAGTTAATTTTACTCTCTAGCTGGCTAGGATACTATTGTGTAGGTTGACCTTTTTTTCTTCCCTCCCCAGTTTGCCTCTTGCCACTCAGGAGTACAAAAAAAGGCTTGAGATCTCTTTTTGCATCCATTGTGTGCTCTCAAAGGTTTGAGACTTCCTTTACATTTTAAGCGACAACTCTTTTGCACACTGAATATAAACTCAGCTGCATAATGAAGACTTGTTCATCCAACTGCTTTGAACAGGTAGAGCATTCATTGGAAGCTTTCCAGCCCTTGGAAAATGGAAATTTTTAGTGATGGGAAAGGCTACACTCCTTGCATTTTAACAGTGACTTGAAAGTTAATGTTTAAGCTGTCTTCAACTTTTCAAGTGCTGGTGACAGCTGAAGAAAGATTTAAGCAAATAGGACCATGTCGGATTTTTACTGTAGGAGGACTTACATTGTGCTGCTCTGGAACAAAGCGCCCACCAGCGCTGAGCCCCATGTTGCCTGGGTCTGTGTAGGTCTGGGTGGGTGGTAAGGCCTGGTTTAGGACATCAGTTAATCTGGTTAGTTTTTTAATGGAAGCCTATTTTCAGAACCGAAATATTAAAAGGTGAGGACATAAACCTAAATTGAAAGTAGCAGCAGTTTCTCCCTTCCTTATTTTACTCAGAAGCAGACCTGAGCTGCCGCAATCTTGGGGATGTTCAATATTGCAACAAAGGAAGCAAAACAGAGATGAAGGAATCCTGTGCAAGGAGGGGCCGTTTTCAGGTCATAAGAGGATTACAAACTGCCCTTTTCTGGTGAAAACCGTCTGTGACTCATAAAATGTCCTTTGCTGTTTACTGCACAGCATGGCTTAGAGAGAAATGGAGATACAAACCAGTAAATTTGCAAATCAGAGAGGCTCTTCAGGCTGCAGCAGTAGCCTTAACCACTTAGGTGTGCAAAGTGCAATGGAAGAAAGAAAACCTCCTTAGAAACCTGATGAAAATGGGTACTAGATATGAAAAGTTTGAGAAATCACTTGGAAGTCCAAGTCCCTTAACACTGCTTTCAAAGCAGTTAGTAACCTGGACCTTGGTGGCCTCTCTGGACTCCTTTCTCACCGCTCCCCACCTGGAACTCCATGCCCTCTGGCCTTCTGAGCACCACCTTGGGTTCAGTGCACTCTCTACTGCATAAGCCTGTTCCAGGACGAACACTCCTGTCTGCTCCCTAAGTCTGACTTAGTCTCTTATCTCTCCTCTAACTTACCTTACTCTATCATTATTCTTAGCACTCTGTATTTAATTCCATTTACTACTTTACCCTGCTGCTAGGCTACAGGCTCTGGCCTATGAGTCCTCTTCCCCATTCTATCCCAAATGCCTGGCACTTAGAAGTCCTTCGATAAATATTTGTTGAATGAATGAGTTCATTGCAGATGCATTAAGGAATTTTTGCAATCAAAATTTTAAAAATAATAGCAGGATCCAATCTCGGTTAGCACACTCAAGTGTGCAAACATTATGGCTGTCTTTATTTTCTTTCAATCAATTGAATTCTGACTTCAAACTGTAATTCTGCCAGAAGGCAGACAATTCCATCTCTGTGAATTAGGAGCTGGACCCTTCCTTGTGGTTGCACAGACTCAGAGAGGTTTCTTTGTGATCCAGGAAATGGCAGAAAGACCTCTGGGTCCTTATGGTGCTGCTCCCAGTCCAAGACTGCAGAAATCTTACTGATTCCTGTTCTTGGGCTCCAAAGGGTTTGGGAATCTGAGCTCCTGACCACAGCCCAGCTTTCCTGGTCACTCCTGGAGGGAATTTGTTTTGGAGCCTGATCACTGCCTTCTTCCCCCCCAACCCAGGCTCTGGCTCTCCCACATCTCACTTTTGACTTTTTAAAAAATTTTTTTAATCTTAGGGAAATCTTACCTAGCCCACTCTCTTGCCCTCCTCTCCCACCCCCCACAAATAACACCTCGCTTTCATTGGCAGTTAACCTAATCTCTTAAAAAGGACAGGCCTTAGAATAACAAAAGCTGGGAAGGAATCTTCTCTCTGAGCCCATAAATCTTGGGCAAGAAACACAAAAGAGCATAAATAATGAGCTAGAAATGCTTCCCATTTCTATTTCATATCTAATACAAGGAAAAACACTGAAAGCAAAAATTCCAACATAATTTCCAACAACGATGACAATTACAACATCTTGTTACCTCTTGGCTCACCTAAGTGATGATTTGGGCCAGGTGACCCAGGATGTAAATAATCCTGTTTAGATACAAGATTCATAAATAATGCAAAGGGGCAAAGAAGGTCACAACTACTTCCCACAGGTACAAGCTAAGCTGGGCACCAATTTCTAGAAAGGAATGTCTGGAAATTAAAACCCCAAACACACTGTGCTGTTTTTAAAGTTTTTTCCTCTCCTTTCCCTTTCTTATATATATGATATGCATGTATATATATGAGTACCATACATGGCATATGTAATAAATTAAATATAATTATAAATTATTTATATCATGTGTATTATGTGGTATATAACATATACCACATATCAAAATATAATTATAGGCCATACAATAAACATGCAACATGTACTATGTTATTACATATTATATACATATATGAATATATACATATATATGCATATATTTAAAAGCTTACATATAGTAAACAAGTACCTATATAATAAGCTTAAGAATGGTTATTCTAGGAGGAAAAATGAACTATAGAAAAAGGGTTATTCCAAAGGTAGTAGGACAAAATTTCGAGGGGTGAGATATTTTAGAGAACAGTGCAGAATCTGTCATGTGGACTGGCTTTTAGACTGAAGCATAAGACAAGAGGACTACAGAAATCAGGTAAATAAAAACTAAAGTCACTATATCATTAATGTCATTTGTGCAGTATTCACTGTATCCCAAGGGCATCAGCATGTTTGGTATCAAGAGAATTTGGCCACTATAGAAGGACGTGCCTGCTGTTTCAGAGGGACTAGAGATGGTCTCCTTGGCTCAGGCAGAGAGGCCCACAGATCCTCAGTCATGTGGTCAGCATTAGTCATCTTGCTTTTGCTGTATCAGAAACAGGGGCAATTCCCCCTTGACTTAATATTTATTGACTGTCTTCATGAATTTAGGAACTTGACTAAACTCTGGGGATTCAGGAGTGAGGAAAAACTTAAGGAGTGTCATGGAGTTTATAGTCCAATCAATGAAAAGCAGAAAAAAATACAGTTAAATCCTTCTTGGTAGGCCAAGTAATACATTGATGGACACATGAGATAAATATCTTAGGGACCTCGGGCATATTTGGAAGAATATAGGTAAGAGTTCCCAAATCCTATTTGCCTGCTGTGAGTCTCTATGGATTCCTAGTCTGGTATGGCCAACAAGCAGAAGTGGGTTATAGCTTACAATGTGTAAATTAAGCATGTAGGGAATCCAAGTTTTCATCTCAATTTTTAGAACAGGTCTCATTTTGTTGTCTCTAAGTCATGAGTTAAAGTCAAAGAGACTCTTATTTGAGGTTTTGATATATTCTCAGCCAAAGCAAATTTTAACAACTGCAATTATGATCTGGACCCCAAGCCTTCCACGTTGTTGGGTACCTCTTTTCAGTCCATACAGAGTCCTTTCAGGGGAGAACTAGATCCAAGTTACACAGGTCCGTGTTTGAACGCCAGCTTCCCCTCTTCCTTAGACAATGTATAACTTCTCTAACATGATTTCTCAAAAAATAGGAGTAATAGTTACGTGTTACTCGTGATGAACTTAAACAGGTCATATGTGTAAAATATCTTGAGTAAAGCAGGATTCATAGGTGCTCAGTAAATTTTGTTTCCCTTCATTTCCAACTGCCTACCCCCACTTTTATTTCCTATGTAGCTCTCTAAACTATAGAAAGAAATCCTTCCAGCCCTACACAATCATTGCTGAGAACTGAAGAAAATGGCTTTAAGCTTTACCCTAGTTGTTTCTACAATGTCCCTGAGCCGGAAATAAGAAGAAATATCACATACTAGAAAAGCAGGGTCACTCGCTCACATAGTTCTACATTTGCAAGGTATGGTGTCTCTTATCTTTCTTGTTTCTGCTATAGCAAGTGCTTTGGGCATTAAGATGTTAGCCTTTTAAAAATTTTTTACTCCTCTTTAGGGTCACTTATAGACAGAAAGTGTGTTTGTGTGTGTGTGTGTGTGTGTGTGTGTGTGTGTGTAGAGCACCTAGGAATGAAAACAAACCTGACTTAGCTTTTGTAACCAACAGAAATGCTACTTCTTTTTCATCTCTACTTCTTATTCTTGCCAGACATCTCCTTGGAATATGGTGAAATGTGTATTTTTGTATTATATCCCTTGTTACTTGCTTTTTTAGTATTCCTTTTTTTAGCCCGGTGTCTAAAGAACTTGTTATGATATCCCCAAAAGATGCAATACATTTTGATGATAAAATCGCACTCTGGATGTTTATATTAATTTATTATTATATGGTTTTAATTTTTATTGAGATTTCTCTTTCAGTTGCAACACTGTTTATAAACATCCTCTATCATTCTCTTCTGTTTATTCTTCGAATAAGAAAAGTAAAGGCCATAATTCCTTGATGCCTTATCCAACTTTCTTTTAAGCAATGCAATCTCCTTTTTAAATGATTCTTTAGTACCTTAATATTGTTTTCTATGGTGAATATAGAACAAGATTTTTTTGTTTAGTCTCTAGCAATTGTTCAGTAATTGGATTGAGTCACAGAAATTTGTCAGTAAGAGACTGACACAGCTGAATATCCTCTCTATTCTGTTCAAGTCTTACTCCCTCTGCAGACTTTTCATCTGGAAAGTATTTGTAGCAGATACTGCAAGGAATGGAGCTAATCTTAGCTGCTTATACCATCTTGCCAGTAACTGTTCAATAGTATTTACTGAATGAGAACTGATGTGCCTTTTAAAGAAGATGGTTGCCTTGACTGTGATTACATCAGAAGTTTTACTCTATTTTCTATCAAAATTTTCCATTTCTGATTCTTTCCTTTTGGAATTGACCTAAAATGTTTTCTATATCTTGTTGTGATACTTCCAGGTCTGTTTACCCTAGTTTGGTTCTAGTTTGGGGTTGTCCCATAATTGGTAATGGAAGCTTAAAATAATACAGGAAATTCAAGACAGAAGAACAATGCAGACAGGGATAGTCTATTTGGCTGTCCTCCAAGAGGCCTTCTCCCAGAGTGCAGAGCAAACCTGGCACAATCCTGTGTGACCGTGGATTTGGCGGCCCAGATACTCGCCCCCTATAGTAACACATTCCCACTGAACTTGTTCAAGGACATTCACATAAATCAAACTCACCATCCCTCCAGGTAGTTTAAAACAAAAATGTTAATGTATCAATTTAGAATAAGAAATATAACTGTTGTATGGACCAGAATACACATATCATCCTGCATAGTGCTTTTCTCCCCTGTAATAATAATAACTTCCTTCTTTGACAGAACTAGAAGGAAGTCAACATAAAACTAGCTGCTCAATGAGCATGAAATCAGAAAAGTGACTAGGTGATTTAAACGTTTGAAAAAATAGACTACCTAGTTAAGGTGTTTCCCCCTGCAATTCAAATTCAAAACTTTCTTTCTTCCAATTGCTAGCTCCAATATCTCCCTGATCCTTTACACTCACAAATGATCTCACTGACCTCCTACTTTTACAGTAGGAACTCTGATTTCCTTTACTCCACCTACAAACTTTCTGTCTCCATCGGTGCCCCTTCTTCCTTCCTTTAGGTTATGCCAAAACCTTCCTAAGGTTAATTCTAACCCTGTTATTTACACTCCAGATCACATGCTGATGGGGCCTCTACTTGGAGTTCATTCAATAGATTATCTCCTCAGCCTTTTGCTCTTTCTATACTAAAAGATAATACAAAGGATAGTACGCTTCATGCCACCCCAACATCATCTTTTGTCCAGATTTGAATTTTGAATTGAACTCACTGTCTCCTGCCCCCTGTGGTCTGGCTTTAGCCCACACCATTTTTCTGAAATAGCTCTTGGCATGGGAACCACCAAACTCCCTGCCATGAATCCAGACACATGGTGGCACATTTGTCCATTGTCTCCCTGGTCTCCCACTCATTGTTCTCCATGGGTGTTCCACCTAATTCTTTGGCTGCTCTTTATCATCTTTTTTGGATACCTTCTTTCTTATCCCAAGTGTTCTTTTGCTTCCCTATAGCTTTTTTTTTTTTTTTTTCCTGAAAGACTTCATTTTTTGCTCTGGGTCATTTATTATTTTTAAATTGGAAGGAAATCTATCTGTAGCTCACATGTTCCTCTTAGCTCTTTACTTGTAGGTATAAGGACTTACTATTCATATGTTTTTGCAGACATGTAACCTCTGTGATTCTAAAATTGAACTTGTCTTTGCCTCTTTTCTTCTCCCCATGGGGCCTTGCTCCATCACTGGTGATTGTTGGCATGATAAATGGCAATACCCTCACTTAATTGGTGAGTTTCATATTTCCTCCTTTGTACCTTCACATGAAATTAATTGCCAAATTCCATCTATTCTGTGACCAAATTTTTTTTTCAAATCCATCAAATCCATTCTTCCATCAAATCCATTCTTACTGCATGGCCTCATTTAGGCTACCATCATCTCTTTCCTTGATTCCTTCACAACTCTCCAAATTTTTTTCCTCCAGGTTTGGTCTTTAGGTCTCTTTTGCACCCTAAGAGTACCCCTGCCATAGTAATCACTTGAAAGCACAAGTCTCTGTACATCACTATTTTGAGAAAAACTCTGTGGTAACTACTCTGTTGTTCTTGGGTAAAATCCAAAGTCCCTGACTTACAAGGTCCATCATGATGCAGCCTTGGCTCACCTTCCCAGCTTTATCTTCTACATATTTTGCGATTATTCTATAATTCAGCTATTAGATCTGCCTTGAGGACTGGAAGGCTTACTTTGCCAGCTACTGGGACTATTGTTAGTAGATAGCCCTTAGCTGTCTTCCCTCCTCAGAATTATCTTAGTTGAAGAGAATTCTCTTGCACAATTTCAGCACTCTCCATTCCCAAATTGCTTCTATCCAATGACTGGTCCACATGGAGTAATAAAGACCTGGTCCCATCATCTCAACTCAGAACCTTCCTGAGGACTAATTCAACTTCAGAACTCTTGACAGGTATGGCCTTCTCTCATCTTACTTTTCTGTTCTAAAAAGTTTCCATTTTTAATGTATTCATATAGTAACCTATATATCCCTCATTACAGTACTTACTATCCAACACTAATGACACCCCTAGATTGTAAACTCTATACTTTTGTATCCTAGTGTGTATATAATAGACACTCAGTAAACAACTGTTGAATTCATCCATCCATCCATTCATTCACTCATTCATTCATTCATTTGTAGGATCCAAAATCCAATGGTCAAAAGACATGCTCTCCAACAGTACAGTCTACTTTTGCTTCACTTTTCTATCAAAATTTATCTAATAATGACTTCTCCTGGATGAGCACTCACATTTGCCTATTTTTTTCTTGAAGTTTTTTTTTTTTTTTTGAAGTTTGCTTATTTTGTTCTTTATCTGAGTTTTCCTGGTTGACCACCAATCCCTTTCAGAGAAATATATTTGTTCTTGAGGTATGTTAATATATTTAGTTAGGTAAGGATATTGTTGCTAATCTGAGTGCATTTGTGTCTCTTTGAAATGATTTCAATATATTATGTTAGGTCTCATCTGCTTTTGTTGTTTTTATGCTTCAGTTTTTTCCCAAGTTCTTGTGGCAGTTGGGAGCTCCCCTTTGTATTTCCCATGTCCCAGCTGCCAGTAACAACATATCTCTGTGGTGGAAGGGACTGTATCAACATTTTTCTGTCTTGGTTCTTTTTCTGGTTTGCAATAAAACAAATATATTTTCCAACTGTTGGTAGGAACTTACTATGTTTTCTTAGCCAGATTTTTACTTGTAAATGGAAAGAAACACACATTTAGGGGAAAAGGTAACACTGGACTGTAGAGATAATCAGAACTAAGAGTTAGATTCTGAGTTGTGTTACAGAAACTGTAATGTGAAAATTAATGCCTCATTAATATTGAAACAATAACTGAAGTCTAAGTCATTCATAAAACACTTAGCATTCCCATTCCCAGTTCACTGTACATACTGCCATGGGCTTTAGAGCTCACCACTGTGCAGAAATGCTCTCCAGTGTTACCCAATCCAAAGGGTACTTTTAAGTCTTTCTAGCTCTTGTCCTTACTGGTAAACACTTCCCCTTCTACACACTTTCCTCCACTCTTCCCCCTATTTTCCCTCTCACATCCTCACTGTACCTCCCGGGCACTTCTTTTCTCTTTCACTCTTCACGTTCCAGGTTTCCCTCTCTTCTCCTTGCATGCACTGTGGTTTCTTCAATCCTCAAACTTTTGCCATGCAGTCTTAGTCCTACTCTTTCTCCCATTAGAACAATTACTGTGTTGTGTTGTTTCACAGTTGTTTGAAAATTAGTTTCACTAGAATGTGAGTGACTTCAGAGTAGAGAGTGTGTCTTTTGGGTACTTAATACACAAAGTGGAGCCAAACTCAGTAGGTATACAATACAGTAGTCCTCCTTCCTCTCCCTTATCTCTCATTGGAGGACTAAAACCACAAATAATACCAAACCTATATAAAGGCATACCTCATCTTATTGTGCTTCACAGATACTTTTTGCTTTAAAGATTTTATTTATTTATTTATTTAGAGAGCACAAGGAGGGGGAGCTGCACAGGGAGAGGGAGAAGCTGGTTCCTCACTGAGCAGGGAGCTGGACATGGGGCTTGATTCTGACCCCAAAATCATGACCTGAGCTGAAGGAGAGGTTTAACCGACTAAGGCACCCAGGCACCCCCCACCCCCTGTTTTTTTAATTGAAGGTTTGTGGCAACCCTGCAAAGAGCAAGTCTATCAGCATCGCTCTTCCAACAGCATTTGTCCACTTCAGGTCTCTATGTCATATTTTGGTAATTTTCCAACATTTCAAACTTTTTCATTATTATTATACTTGTTATGGTGATCTGTGATTATAACTTGTTGAAAGCTCAGATGATGAACTCACTTTATTTGTTTGTTTGTTTATTTATTTTTGAGAGAGAGAGAGAAAGAGAGAGAGAGAATCTTAAGCAGGTTCTATACCCAGCATTGAGCCCAACATGGGGCTCAATCTCATGACCCTGAGATCATGACCTGAGCTGAAATTGTGAGTCAGATACTTAACCAACTGAGCCATCCAGGCACCTTGATGGTAAACATATTTTAGCAATAAAGTATTTTTAAATTGAAGTGTTTACTTTTTTTAGATACTATGATATTGCATACTTTATAGAGTACAGTATATTATAAACATAAGTTTTATATGCACTGGGGGAAATAAGTTAATTTGACTAATTTTATTGCAATATTCACTTTATTGTGGTGGTCTGGACTGAACTTCAATTATCTCTGAGGTATGCTTGTGTAGTATGTTTTTTATGCATACATACCTACCTATGATAAAGTTTAATTTATAAATTAGGTGCAGCAAGAGATTAGCATAATAACTATAATAAAATAGAAGTGTTATAGCAATATACTATAATAAAGGTTATGTGAATGTGGTCTCTCTCAAAATATCTTATTGTATTGTGCTCACCTGTCTTCTTGTGCTTATGTGAGAGGATAAGATGCCCATGTACCAGACGAAGTGCAGTGAATGACACAGGCATGTGATGTAGCATTAGGCTGCTATTGACCGACCCACAGTTTGTCAGAAGAACGGTCATCTGCTTCCAGTCTGCAGTTGACCGCAGTAACTGAAACTGCAGAAAGCAAAGCTGCAGATAAAGGAGGACTACTGTAATTATTGATTAATGACCGAATATCCTGAAATATTCTTGTTTTGGCAGTCTAAATTTGCCTTCTTATTAATCTCAATTACTATAAACTAATTTGACAATAAAAGTTTTAAATATTATAAGAAGATGTGTGCTTTTTACAACAGATTTAAATAAAATCATCCATTTCGGATAATCATATAAATTTTCTAGAAACTAGTACTTGTGGTGAAAGATATGATTGATACGTAACTTTTCATTTGGAACTCAAGCATGTATATGCCTTTCTATTATAACTACTTTTGCTAGTCCTATGAAACTGTGTTCTAATGATATCATTTATTTATCGAATTTGTAAAAACAATGTTGCTCCTAAAAAGAAAATTTCCAGTCACTTTTTCCCTATAAAACAATATAAAGATTCTTTACATTCATCATGTCATTATTTTTATTATTTTACCAGCAGAGATTAAGTATCATGACCAATAACTTATTTAACCCAAGAAATGTTTTTGATACCTATAATATGCCCAGCATCATGTAGGCAATGACATATTTTGGGTGAAATTGATATCAGATTCATTTTTTATGCTACTATTCCTATTTTTCTGTGATCCTCTTAATATATATTTGCACTTCCGAAATTTTTATTAACATATAATGTATTATTTGTTTCAGGGGTACAGGTCTGTGACCCATTACTCTTACACAGTTCATAGCACTCACCATAGCACATACCCTAGCCAGTGTCCATCACACAGCCATCCCTTCCCTCCCATCCCACTCCCCTCCAGCAGCCCTCAGTTTATTTCCTGAGATTAAGAGTCTCTTATTATGGTTTTTCTCCTTCTCTGGCTTCATCATGTTTCATTTTCCCCTCCCTTCCCCTATGATCCTCTGTCTTGTTCCTCAAATTCCTCATATCAGTGAGATTATATGATAATAGTCTTTCTCTGATTGACTTATTTTGCTCAGCACAATACCCTCTGGTTCCATCCATGCCATTGCAAATGGCAAGATTTTGGGGTTTTGGGGTGTCTGCATAGTATTACATGACAGTTTGACTTCTTCTTTGCCAATTCGTATGCCTCTTATTTATTTTTGTTGTCTGATTGCTGAGGCTAGGACTTCTAGTACTATGCTCAATAGCAGTGGTGAGAGTGGACAACCCCTCTGTGTTTCTGACCTTAGGGGAAAATATCTCAGTTCTTCCCCATTTAGAATGATATTTGCTGTGGGTTTTCATGATATTGAGGTATGTACCCTCTATTCCTATACTGTGAAGAGTTTTGATCAAGAAAGATGCTGTACTTTGTCAAATGCTTTTTCAGCATCTGTTGAGAATATCATATGGTTCTTATTCTTTCTTTTATTGGTGTGTTTTCCTTCAATTTCTTTTTTTGGAACTGTTTCAGGGGACTAGGTATTAATTCTTCTTTAAATGTATGGTAGAATTCCTCTGGGAAGGCATCTGGCACTGAGCTCTTGTTTTTTGGAAGATTTTTGATGACTGCTTTAATCTCCTTACTGGTTATGGGTCTGTTCAGGTTTTCTGTTTCTTCCTTGTTCAGTTTTGGTAGTTTATACCTCTCTAGGAATGCATCCATTTTTTCCAGATTGTCAAATTTACTGGCATATAGTTGTTCATAATATGTTCTTATAATTATTTGTATTTCTTTGGTGTTGCTTGTGATCTCTCCTCCTTCATTCATGATTTTTTAAATTTGGGTCCTTTCTCTTTTCTTTTAGAGAAGTCAGCCAGGAGGTTATCAATCTTATTAATTCTTTCAAAGAACCAGCTCCTACTTTCAATGATCTGTTCTACTGTGTTTTGGTTTCTATTTCATTGATTTCTGCCCTGATCTTTATTATTTCTCTTCTCCTGCTGGGTTTAGGCTTTCTTTCTCCACCTCCTTTAGGTGTAGTGTTAGGTTGAGTATTTGAGACCTTTCTTGTTTCTTGAGAAAGGCTTGTAGTGCTATATACTTTCCTTTCAGTACCGCCTTTTCTGCATCTCAAAGATTTTGAACAGTTTTGTTTTCATTTTCGTTTGTTTCCATGAATTTTTAAAAAATTCTTCTTTAGGGGCACCTGGGTGGCTCAGTGGGTTAAGCCTCTGCCTTCGTCTCAGGTCATGATCTCTGGATCCGGGGATTGAGTCCCACTTTGGGCTCTCTGCTCAGTGGGGAGCCTGCTTCCCCCCTCTCTCTCTGGCTGCCTCTCTGCCTACTTGTGATCTCTCTCTCTCTCTCTCTCTGTCAAATAAATAAAGTTTAAAAAATTCTTCTTTAATTTCCTGGTAGAAATTATTCATTCTTTAGTAGGATGCTCTTTAGGCTCCATGTTTTGGAGTTCTTTCCAAACTTCCTCTGTGGCTGAGTTTAGTTTCAAAGCACTGTGGTCTGAAAATCTGAAGGGAATTATCCCAGTCTTTTGGTGCTGGATGAGGCTTGATTTGTGACCCAGGATGTGATCTGTTCTGGAGAATGTTCCATGTGCACTAGGGAAGAATGTGTATTCTGTTGGTTTGGGATGGAATGTTCTGAATATATCTGTGATGTCCATCTGGTCCAGTGTGTCATTTAAAGCCTTTATTTCCTGGTTGATCTTTTGCTTGGATGATCTGTCCATTTCAGTGAGGGGGGTGTTAAAGTCCCCTACTATTGTTATATTATTGTTGATGTGTTTCTTTGATTTTGTTACTAATTGGTTTATATAATTGGCTGATCCCATGTTAGGAGCATAGATATTTAAAATTGTTAGATATTCTTATCGGACAGACCCTTTAAGTATGATATTGTGTCCTTCCTCATCTCTTATTGTAGTCTTTGGCTTAAAATCTAACTTATCTGATATAAGGATTGCCACCCCAGCTTTCTTTTGATGTCCATTAACATGGTAAATTGTTTTCCACCCTCTCACTTTAAATCTTGAGGTGTCTTGGGGTCTAAAATGATTCTTTTGCAGACAGCATATTAATGGGTCTTATTTTTTTTTTTTTTATCCATTCTGATATCTTGTTTCTTTTGATTGGGACATTTAGCCCATTTACATTCAGGGTAACTACTGAAAGATATGAATTTAGTTCCATTGTATTGCCCGTAAAATGACTGTTACTGTATATTGTCTCTGTTCCTTTCTGGTCTGTTACTTTTAGGTTCTCTCTTTGCTTAGAGGACCCCTTTCAATATTTCCTGGAGGGCTCGTTTGGTGTTTGCAAGTTCCTTTAGTTTTCATTTGTCCCAGAAGCTTTTTATCTCTCCTTCTATTTTCAATGCCAGCCTACCTGGATATAGTATTCTTGGCTGCATGTTTTCTCATTTAGTGCTCTGAATGTATCATACCAGTCCTTTCTGGCCTGCCAGGTCTCTGTGGATTGGTCTGCTGTCAGTCTAATATTTCTACCAGTGTATGTTATAGACCTCTTGTCCTGACCTGCTTTCAGGATCTTCTCTTTGTCTCTGAGACTTTTAAGTTTTACTATTAGATGTTGGTGTGTTGACCCATTTTTACTGATTTTGAGGGAGATTCTCTGTGCCTCCTGGATTTTGATGCCTGTTTCCTTCCCTGTATTAGGGAAATTGTCTGCTATAATTTGCTCCAATATACCTTCTGCCCCTCTCTCTTTCTTCTTCTGGGATCCCAATTATTCTAATATTGTTTCATCTTATGGTTTCACTTATCTCTTGAATTCTCCTCTCATTGTCCAGTACTTGTTTGTCTCTCTTTTTCTCAGCTTCTTTATTCTCCATCATTTGTTCTTCTATATCACTAATTCTCTCTTCAGCCTCATTTATCCTAGCTAGCAGTAAGAGGCTCCATTTTTTATTGGACCTCATCAATAGCTTTTCTGATTTCAACTTGGTTAGATTTTAGTTCTTTTATTTCTCCAGAAAGTGGATTTTATTTATCCAGAAAGGGATTTTCTAGTATCTTCTATGCTTTTTTCAAGCCCAGCTAGCATCTTTATAATTATCATTCTGAACTCTAGTTCTGACATCTTACTACTGTCCATATTGATTAGGCCTCTAGTAGTTGGTACTGCCTCTTGTTCCTTTTTTTCGAGGTAAGTCATTTTGTCCAGAGAAGAATAGATAAATGAGAGGACAAAATGCTAAAAGGGCAACAATGACCCCAGAAAAATAAACACCAACCAAATCAGAAGAGGCCCAAAACCGTGGGAGAAGAAAGGAAAAAAAAAGGAGGATGAGACTGGTGAATAGAACAGAGCCACACACTTGATTTTGTGTGTATTTTGTCCTGTTAGAGGAAACTGCTTCCCAAAATTTAAAGGAAAGAAAAACTTATACACACACACACACACACTCAGACACATATATATATATATACACACACACACACAAAAGTAAGGGTAAACATGATGAAGGGATGAAATATGGTTGTAAAGAGGAAAATTTTAAAATATTTTAAAAAGGGACTTGATAAGAAGTTGACTGAAAAAGAAACAAAAAAAAGAGAGAATGTGATCAGGCTGGAGACTAGAACAAAGGCATACACTAGATTTGGGGTATATTTTGGTCTGTTAGAAGAAACTGTATGCTAAAATTTAAAAGAAAAAAAACTTATATGTATACAAAAATAAGGTTTAATCCAATGAAGGGATAGAATATGACTATAACAATGAAAATTTTAAAAGATTCTTAAAAAGATATTGATAAAATAGTTAAAATAGGTTAAAATAAGAAAAAGGAAAAATTAAAAAATAGAATAAGGAAAAAATAAAATTTTTAAAATTTAACTTAGAAAAATTAAAGAATCATGGGGAAAAAGCCATTAAATCTATGTGCTGCATTCCCCTATCTCTGGAATTCTGCAGTTCTCATTGATTTGTGAACTTGGTCTTGGCTGGATGTTCTTGTTGATCTTCTGGGCAAGTGGCCTATTGCAGTGATTCTCAAATGGTGGAATTGCACTCCCCTTGCCATGGACCAGGCTCTAAGTAATCTGCTTAGTTTTGCTCTTGGTAGCTTTAATTCTTTGAATGCTTTCTGTACAGCTTTGGACACTGGGAATGAAAATGGAAGCCTCCCAATCTCTGGCCCAGAAAAGTGACAGCTCTGGGCCCCACCCCTTTGTGCACCCTCAGAGAAAAGCAGTCAATCCCTCCCATCTCCCTGGTCTCCAGCCGCACTCCGAGTTCACCCAGCCTGTGACCGATCATTTCTATCTCTGGCACATAGCCCCGTTTAGAGACTCCAAACCCAGCAGATTCCCAAAGTGCGCTCCCGCGCCACTCCTTCCAGAGGATGAAAGAGGGGGGGTCTCCCCGAATCTGCCACTTGTGGGGTCCCTGCTCAAAGCGCAGTGGCCTGACTGTGTCTCAGATCATGGCTTAAGGTAACCCTGAGCTGAGGTCCCCCTTCTCAGCTCCATCTCTGCGGCCAGATGCTCTGATACCTGGGAGCTCTGCCACACTCAGACACCCCCAGTCTTTCTGTGGCCCCGTGAGTCCTGAGGCCACACTGCCACCACAAGTGCTCCACCCCCCATTTAGCCCCTGGAGTGAGGTCCTTCAGGGGAGCCAACTTCCAAAAGTTCTGATTTTGTGCTCTGCTGCTCTACCGCTTGCTGGGAGCCAGCCCCTCCCCCCACGGTCTATCTTCCCGTATATCACCTCAGATTCACCTATCCACAAGTCGTACGTTCCAGAAAGTGGTCACCTTTCTGCTCATAGAATTACTGCTATTCTTTTCTTCAATCTCCTGTTGAGTTTGTAGATGTTCAGAATGGTTTGATAACTATCTAGCTGAACTCCTGGGACCAGATGAAATTTGGGTCTCCTACTCCTCTGCCATCTTGCTCCTCCTCCTGCACTTCTAAATGTTTTAAATGAGGTTATAATAATAGGACATAAATTTGGGAGACTGCTTCCCTGAGCAAACCAAGCATGAAGACTACAGATACTCTGCTGTTGTAATTTCAGGGAAAATCAGATTTGACTTTAATGAGAGATTATTTCAACTGATAGAAGGAGAATACCACATCATGAGCACAGCTGTGATTTTTATCTTTTGTTCAGAAGCCAGAAAAGAAAGTTGCTTTTTCTATAAATAAGGTCCAGATGATAAAGGGTAGGTGTAGGTTCGGCGATTAGATAGCCTCTCTCTGGTTTAATGAAACTCATCTAAGAATAACAAAGCAATAGAAAAAGACTGGACTGAGAATCTGAGACTTTGATGTCACACGATTCAGTTGTGCTTTTTGGTGATTACTTTGAGAAGGTCATGTTACTCCTCTGGTCTGCCATTTCCATTTATTCAATTACTTATCCAAATACCAGAAATTCATGGAATGGTTATTCTGTGCCAGGGATTATTTTGTTGGAGTGTGTGCATAGAACAAAATCCAAGATGCCTTCATGGAATTTACAGTATCAATGAAGTATTTCTGAGAACGAGGCTACATTACTTGTGTTATGATTCGTGGGTTATGTAAACTTTTGAATTATAGCATATATCCAGTAAGTCCACTGGACTTCAGTTGGAATTTTCCTGTTTTGCTTATGCCATAAAAAAATACTTCACCCTATACTTATTAGTGTGATAAGTCATATTCTCCAATAAGTTTTCTACTTTTAAGGTAAAAAATTATATTTTATAAATTACTTTGCTTTATTTCTTTTAATACATATTTGCTGTAGAGAATTTGAAAAACACAGACAAATATAAAGACTATAAAAATTACTTAGAATTCTATCACCTAACAAGAATCCCATTACACATGGGTTTATCTTGCCTACTTTCAGTAGTTGCCTTAGGCATGTTCTTTTATTATTATTTTTGCAAAATTTGGATCAAAATTCTGTAATTTTATGTCATACTTTTCTATCTTATGAACATTTTCTTATTTCCTCATGTATAAACTCCCACAAAAATTTCAAAGACTTCTTAGTTAATTTGATAAGTAAAATGAATTAATCCATTATTTTATTTATTACTTTGAGCACCAATGAAGTTAAACATACACCTGATTATTTTTATTATGAAATAAGTTAGAAATATAGAATATAGGTAATAATATAATGAATAACCTTATAGCCAGTAATAAGCTTAAGGAAAAAAAGTTACAGATATAATTTTAGCCCCCGGTTCTTCTTGGATGGGTTTCTACTTTCCTCTTCCCAAAGATAACCACCAGCTGGAACTTACTATTCCCATGTATAATTTTTGTACTGTTACTGCAAATATATATATCCCTAAAGTATATGCAACATTGCACATTTTATGACATTAGAATATTGATATCACAGTAGAACATGTATCCTATGGTAACTTTTTAAAAGCCTACTATAGGATTTTTTGCTATTTAGTCATGTTGATACATGGAGTTCTAGTTCAATAATTTTTACAGCTTTATACAAATCTAGTATATGAATATATGCAATTTAAATGTTGATGGGTATTCAAGTGGTTCCCATTTTCATTATAAGCAAAAAATGTTGCACTAAAAATTTTAATACAATTTTCCTTGTGCACATGTGAGGGTGTCTCCATGGCCTAACTCTGCAGAGAAAATGCTGGTTCTTAGGATGCATACATCTTCAGCTTTACTACATATTGCCATATTGGTTTCCTAGGTGGTTGTCCTGAATTACTCTTCTACAGTTCTATATATGTATTCTGGATGCTCCACATTCTGCCCAGTCATTGGTATCATCGAACTTTAAATTTTAATCTGAGGTTGGTGAAATGGTATCTCAGGTAGGGCTTTAATTTGCACTTCCTGATTATTAGTGGGTTGAGCATCTTTTGACAAGTTCAATGACATTTTCTCTTCTGTAAATTGCCTTTTATGTCTTTTGTTCATATAAAAACTAGAATATCTTTTCCTTTATTATATGTGATGATTTTTTTAAATTATAGAGACAGCGTGAGTGGGGAGGGGCAGAGGGAGAAGGAGAGACTCTTAACCTGAGTGTGCAGCATGTTCCATCTCACAACCCCAGGATCATGACCCAATCTGAATTCAAGAGCTGGATGTTCAACTGGCTGAGCCACCCAGGCTCTTTTTACATATTTGTATTAGTCTGTTTTTGATTGTATGCATTGCAAAAATCTTCCACTCTTTGTTCATCTTTTAAGTTTGTTGATGGAGCCTATTTTGGACCAAGTTTTAAGTTTTAACGTATTTGAATGTAGCCACCTTTTCCTTTATGGATGGTGATGATTATATCTTATCCTTTCCTACCTTATGCTCATAAAATAGCCATACCCTGCAAAGCATTTGCATTTAGTTTCATTTTTTTAATTTCATTTTAGTTTCATAAAGCATTTAGTTTCATTTTTTTCTTATGAAGTTCAATCCATATGAAATTTGTTTTTTAATGTGATGTGAGGAAGAAAGTATGATTTGATATTTTTCTACAACTAATGGTCTCAGTTTCATTTATCAGATAGCCCATTCTCTTCCCATCATATACAACACAACTCTGCTCATATATAATTTCCATATATATAAGGGTATATTTCTGGGTTCTCTATTCTCTTTCATTGGTCATTTCCTATAGCTGTGCAATTAATGTGCAATTAATGCTGATAGTATCATAATAAGACTCAACACGTTGCTTCATATGTTGTACAAACCATGCCTAGTACCTGATACTGGACTGAAGGGATGAGTTCAGTCTGAAACCCAAATCTTGCTTTGTACACTCTGCCATAGGGCTATGTCTGTTTGGAATGAGAGATGCATTTTTCTGAATCACGGGAAGATGTCAGATAGTTTCTCCTCCTTTGGGAAATTGACAAAAGGTAATAGAGGTCCTGACTTAATGTCTAGTTGGGCAATTCTCCCACTTTGCCCTTCTTCAAAAGTGCCTTGGGTATTCCAGACCCTTCATTCTTATTGAAATCTATGAAAATGTTTTGCTGAGATTTTCATTAGACTTGCGCAGTTTGTTGTTTTTTTTTACTTTGTGGAACATTGGCATCACTTTGATATTTAATCTTCTTATTAATTGATATGGTATATTCATTTATTTATGCCTTGTTAATGCTTTTTAATATAGTCTAATAATTTCTTCATAAAGGTTTTAAAAATATTGTTAGGTCTATTCCCCAATTTTCTCTCTCTTTCTCATTAATTAATGTACATATTTTTCTTACTGTCCATTCGTAGTGAATTTCCTGTTCAGAATTTTAACTCATTTTTCTCTTGGGCTATCCGTGGAATGTCTTCTCTTCCCCCAGTGATTTGTAAGAACTTTTGAAAGATCAAGGATGAAAGATCAAGTGTAAATGCTTGTCATATGTGTCACAACATTTTTTTTTAGTTTGCTCTTCGTGTTTATTTGTTTTCCTTGCCTGTAGAAAATTCAAGTTCTTATGGTGTTATATATACAAATATCTGTGGTTTTCTTCCTTAGTTTTTATGTTTCACCATAAAATCTTGATTGAATAACTAGTAATCTGTATTTTCTTTTTAAAATCATTTTCATTTAACATTTTCATCCATGTAGAATTTGTTTTGATGTTCGCTGTAATTATCAATTACAAAAAAAATTATCATTTTTTTTCCTTCCAGGAAGTTAGCCAAATGTTCCAGCACCATTTTATTTTCCACTGAACACTACCTCTATCATGAATTTTTGCCTGTAGCCTTCCTCCTCAGTCTCTTTAACTATCTGCAGAGTTAATATGTCTTGGGATTTTAGTTAATCAATTTAACATTTTTGAAAGCTAAGAGGATACTTTGCCTGACCGCTGCAGTAGTTGGACAGAATGCTCCCATCAGAGAATTCATGTTCCCATATCATCTACCCACAACCTCCTAATATAGGGCAGACAGTAAGCAGTCAACCGGTAGATGAGGGAATTGAGGACAAGAGGAGAAACCTTTTTTACTTAGATTATTTTTATTTGGAAGGGAGCTAGGTTTTGATTTTTTGCAAGAAAATATCCAGTAGACTGAGGAGGAGAAACTGATGTAAAGGAAAAGGAAGGAAGGCATGGAGGGGAGAATCATTAGGAATGTGTGAGATATTGATTGGTAGTCAGAAGTTGAAACAAGTTCAGAAACCTGTTAGGAAAGGACACACTGCAGGTGTAATAAAAATAACAAGGTTGAGAGTGTTTGTTTTGTCTTTATTATGAAAAATTTATGCAGAGCAAGAAGTACAATAGACCACATGAACCCATCACCTATGTTCAGCAATGATCAATTCAAAAGTTGGTATGATTTCATCTTCACCTCTACCCATTTCACCCCTTTCTCCACCCCTGGATTACTCTGAAGTAAAACCTAACCATTCCACCATTTCGGAGATCTACCTGGGGTGAATGACGTCATTGCTCTCAACTTTGTATCTGTGGACTCCGGCAACAGTCTTCTCTTGTCAACACTAAATCTCAATGTCCTCATTAGCAAAAGAAGGATAAGTAGCTGTCTCACCCACTTCAGAATTTTCATCAGATGACGCAAGAGAAATGAAAACAAACCATCTAAAATTGTGAAGTACTAACTTTCAGTCCAGTTCTCTCCTTTGTAAATGACCCCCAGGACAAATAATCTGAAGGCAACAGATAATCTTTGTCCAGCCTTGTCTACACAATCACTTGCTTAGGTTTCTCTTCCTGAAAAATACAATACTTTGGTACTTTTTTTTTTTTTTTAACGTTAGTGTTATAGACACTTATAAGTAATTTTCAATATAAAGGGAACAATGTTGAGGTTTGTATCTTTCACCTTTTCTGGTTTTCCGCTTTCATCCTTTCCTTTAATTTACCCCGTGTTTCTCTTTAATGGGTTCCGAGAACTGATTATTCTTTGGTGTGCCCCAATTTTCAAGACCGTACGGAGTGCAAATTCATATTTTCAAAGGTGAATTTTAGTGGACTTTAGGGCAACAGAGCTCTAGATAACCAAGAGAGGGGTAAAATAATTTGCTCCCCTACCAAACGCCACAGCAAGCACAGAAAAAAGCCTTTAGCTGGGCACATTTGGATTGCAAAAATCTCTCTCCATCCTTGGGGGAGATTATTCATTTCTCTATAGGGGGAACTCTAAAGAACATGTTTTCCTAAAAGGGGCCAACTGGGCGGTGTCCTCCTTTCCCAACGCCCAGATTTCTATTCTTAGATCTGGAGATAGGCGGAGGCTTTCATTTCTTATTTTTCCGAGTTTGCAGACCCTCCGCGGGGCTGGAGGAGCCCAGGCTGGCGGGTCGGGGCGGGCGGCCCGCCGGGCTGCCGAACGCGCGCCTTCTCCCGCCACGGCTGCGGCGATCCGGGCCTGGGGGCTCGGCCGAGTGCGCTGAGTCAGTCTCTTCCTGCACGACTCCCGGCCGCGCCGCCACGGCGAGGGATCCGGTCCCGGAGGCGGCGCGCTCCGGGGGTCGGGGACCGGGCCTGCGTCCGCGCGGAGACCACGGTCACGGTCACCCGGGCCCGGCCCGGCTCAAGCCGCGACCCGCCGGCCCGCCCCGGTTCTGCCCGGCACAGCCCTACCTCGGTCGAGCCTCGCGCAGGCCCCTGAGCTCATTTTTGGGGCCTGGTTGGGGGAGGAGGAAGCCGAGGAGGAGGGCCGGGGAAAGGGAGGGCAGCGCAGGGCGGGGAGCCGCCGCCTTCCTTATAAACAGGCGGGCGTGGGTGCGGATGAGGCCGGCGGGGCGCGTCGGCTGCGGGCAGTGAGCTGTGCTCGTCCCCGCGAGCAGCGGCGGCGCCCCTGCCCCTTCCCCGGGCGGCCGGCCTTCGCGTGGGAGGCACGGTCGGCTTGGAGCAGAGTCCGTCATGGCCAGTGGCGGCTGTCAGGGGTGCGAGGAGGAGGACGAGGAAACGCTGAAGAAGTTGATAGTCAGGCTGAACAATGTCCAGGAAGGAAAACAGATAGAGACCCTGGTCCAAATTCTGGAGGATATGCTGGTGTTCACGTACGCCGACCACGGTAATCATCCGCAAGGGAGCTTCTCCCCGCCCCCACCCCCTGCCTCTTTTGCAAACTTTCTCCCTCGCACTTGGGAGTCGCACAAACCTGGACTCCTGAGAAGCCACAGACTCTACTCCCTAGGGCAGAAAGGAGTGGAGAAGTTTAGGAAGGTCTTGCGCTCCCTTCTTTTGCTTCCTCCCCCCTGTTTCAGACCCAGAAGGGGTGCGTGAATCATGACTTTGCTTCTTTTCCCTCACCCCCTTCTTTTCCAGCCTCCAAGTTATTTCAAGGCAAAAAAGTCCACGTGCCTGTGTTGATCGTCTTGGACTTGTATATGAGAGTCGCTAGTGTGCAGCAGGTAAAGGAGTTGTTTTCATGTCGCCCATTCCCGTTTCTCTTTGGAAATAAATGTTTTTCTAGTACTATCTACCCAGAAGTTCTGGGTTACTTCTGATTTTCCGCCTCACAAATCACAGACTGTGATTTTAAGAAGGAAGTGCTGTCAAATCAGTATCAAATGTTAATGATGTAAAAGGGCCCTCTAAGTGCTCCTTAATTGTTCGGTAGAAGTAAATTTGTACAAGGCACCTACAAGATATGATTGGTGGTGGGCGGTAAATAATCATGGGTTGGGATTTAATTCTCTTATTGGCTAGATGAGCTCATCAGCATCAGCATTTAACAAGATTATTCTAAGAATCTTACCAATATACAGCATGTCCTAGAGATGACACCATTGTGAATAGTTTGGGAAAGGAGAATAATTAATAGTAATAAAAATTAATAATAATTAAATTAATAAAATGAAGTAACTGGCAAATTCTCATAGGTTTAAGGTTTCTTTCTTTTTTAACTTGAAAACAGATTTCTGGCCTTTAGTTGTAGTATACCTTGTATTATCTAAAGAAAGTGATGTTTTACTGTTCTCCTATAAGTTTGTATTTGTATTTTTCAACTCTTTTCATATAAACTGAATATAAAAGCGAAACTTAGAACCTATACCATAGGAAACACAGACATTTGTCAAATACCTTAAAATCATTTTTTAAAAAAGATTTTATTTATTTATTTGAGAGAGAGAGGCAGTGAGAGACAGCATGAGCATGGAGAAGGTCAGAGGGAGAAGCAGGCTCCCCGTGGAGCTGGGAGCCCCATGCGGGACTCAATCCCAGGACTCCGGGATCATGACCTGAGCCGAAGGCAGTCGTCCAACCAACTGAGCCACCCAGGCATCCCTTAAAATCATTTTAAAAAAGAGTCCTGAGGTGATAGTTAAGAATGATTTAAAGTCAAAACAAGTTACTGCCTAACATATTAACTTCCTTTGTAGATTCTGAGGTTTAGAGAACTGAAATCAGTCATTTGCATGTTGAGTGCTGAAAGGAAAGAAAATTGAACTTCAAATTCTCTCAAGGTGTAGTCAGAAAGCCAGTGTCTCTTAATACTTACTGGAGAGGCTCCACAGAAGAAAGAATTATCTGGATCTCTGAATCTGTGTCTAGCTACCTTCATCTTTATGTTCATCTCTGTATCCAGCTATGTCTAGTCTGGGTGAACCATATACCTCGTTTCTTTTATATGAGAACATTTATATCTGGGATAAATGGTTATTTTAATTTTTCTTACACTGAAATAGTTCCCATCTGACTATTGATTTTCAGGGAGTTAGCAAACAAAATCATGAAAAGATGAGAGGCATGATAAAGGCGCTGTTCCTTTTAGCATCCAGAGTCTGAATTTTGCCCATGAAATATGAGTCACATTTTAGAACTGGCCTATTGTGTTTGCTGCTCTCCTCCTACATCATCCCTTCTTCCTTGCTTCTGCTTTGGTGTTCAGAAGTGCCTTGTCTGGCAGCCTCTGTTCCTTGGATTCTTTGCTTGGTATGGAGAGTTCCCCTGTTGGGTGCCACTCAGTATCCCCAGGACCCTTGGAGGGCTTGGGTGTGTAGGGTCCAGAGGAGGTTGTGCTGAACTTGAGAACCCAGGGAAGGCTGGAACAGACTCACCACTTCATTCTTTGTTTTAGAAGCTGTCCAAGCCTAGACATGTTTGTCTGGAGTAGCTATGAATGTCACTTAATATCTTGGCCAGCATGTACCAGAGACAAAGTATGCAAAAAAATAAGGAATTGTCTTTTGATTTGGTTATTTAATAGAACAGAATTATTTGTTTTAGCATTGTACATGTATTCGTCTGCAAAAGGTGTTGTGTGCATTACATCGTTGGATTCTCACTGGAACCTCACTGATCTCTCAGAAATCTCTCTGGACATTTTTAACCTCAGAGTTGAGTAGCTCATTTAGGACCATAGAGCTCATGACAGAGCCAGGACTCAAGTTTTCACATACCTTCAAAATCTCTTTCCATCACACATTCTGAATCCACGAGCTGTTCGTGCAAGAAAGCAGCACAGTGGTTTGTTACAAATCCTGTGGCATGCTAGTTACAACTACGTTATCAATTTTAATTATCATTGGTCTTATCGAAGGGATGTAGAAAGGGGGTCTCTTTTTAAAAATTTATTATTTTATTTTATTTTTTTAAAAGGATTTTATTTATTTATTTGACAGAGAAAGACACAGCGAGAGAGGGAACACAAGCAGGGAGAGTGGGAGAGGGAGAAGCAGGCTTCCTGCCAAGCAGGGAACCCGATGCGGGGCTTGATCCCAGGACCCTGGGATCATGACCTGAGCCTAAGGCAGGCACTGAATGACTGAGCCACCCAGGCACCCCGAAGGGGGGTCTCTTGACTGATATTTTAATACGTGCCTTAAAGAAAGTGTGTTTTTTTCTTCAGATTTCTTCATATTTGTGGTATAACTACTATATATGCCCTTTAATCTTTGTATTTTGAATTAGTTGGAAGTGCTGAATTAAAACTTCCAAATGATGAATTTAAGAAGGTAAGGTAAATTCAAAAGTAAATATTAAGGTTTCTTTCCAGAGTTCATTTCACATCCTATTCCAGACTCCCAGTTTGTATTTTTCAGGGTCTTTTTACATTTTATTCATGTTCTGTAATAAATGACAGTCTTTTGAGAACTGATAGACTAGTTGTCTTGGAGTTTCCTTTCTCTGCCAGTCAGCCCATCATTTCTCGCTGCTTCTCCATTTTACATGACTTGCCTCTATCCACAAATTTCAACCTTTGAAGTAAGAGAACGGAATAACTGAAAGTGACTGAATTTTTCTTTAACCCTTAGCCTCTTTGCCATTGTGCATTAATTAGATGCTTGAATCTCCAGAATAATTATAATAATGTGAAACTACCAATTTAATTGTATTATAACTGGGCAGGAGAGGAACCTTCTTCCTGAAAGATAAGCTTTTAATTGAGTAGATTAATGGATCAGTTGTTCCCTCTGCTCTGCTGCCAGTGATTCTGTTTAATCATAGAGGCTCAGCAATTACCGGTGCTGCTTCTCCACCAACCAAGACACAACAGGTTGTCTCCTTGAGTCAGTCATGCAGGTACAGAAATGCGTAGAGCATCCTCTGTGACTTGTGATTGACTTCCCACAGGAAGCTGTTCCAAATGTTATTTTCTTAAATACTTGGGGGAAAAAGTCTCGATGTATTTTATGAAAGCACGAAAATAGCTGGTTTCTATGACAGCTGGATTGTCAGTGTCTGTTCGGCTTACGTGGAGGAGGATGTCCTACTTAAATATAGGTAAAAATAGATGTCAGAAATTGCTGCCTTTTCAGGCAGTTTGAAATTATGTAAAAGGATGTAATGACAGAGTAAAGCAATTCAGGCTTAATCCAGAAAAGATTCAGAAATTGTATTGTAAAGAGATCTTGTGTAATCATTTTCATCTTGTAAAGAAGCCCTTGTTTGTTCTTGGAAACAACAAACTTGTGTCATTATTCCTTACTGGATGCACGGAAATGCTCACCTCGTCATTCGGCTTTGTATCACTGGGCTCCACTTCCGTCTTCCGTGTCGGGTCTTGTCTAGCAAAAGCCTTGCCCTGCAGTACTGTCCTCACCACGGGGCACCTCGCTCTCCTCATAGCTTAGTTCCAGAGGCTTCCATTTCCGTATTTTGAATGACCACATTTCTAATTCCTTTGAAATCTGACTCAAGTCCTACCTTTTCTATATTGTATCCTTCTCTGGGTAATTCTGACAGTGAATGCTGCTGTCAGGCTTCATATATCGGTGTTTATCACTCATCCTACTTACTCATCTCTAGATGCTACATATTTATACATTTTTAAATTTTCTTTGGGTTTTCTTTTATTCCTGATTATATCAAATCTAGTTCTGTAATACAATAGAAAGGATGGAATCCTTAAATTTAGAGAGGAATATAAACAGGAAGAGTGAGTTGAATTTAATCTCTTGTTTGAAATTCAAATATCATATTTTAAAAAAAGTTGTGTTTTTAAAAATCGCAATTTTTTTCAGAAGAGATACTTGTTCAAGGTGGCATCATGTATAAACAGACTGAAAAAAGTTGTAATACAAGGCATCTGTGAGATCATATTTCATTTGGAAATGGGAAAAAGTCTAGGGATATTTTTGATGTTCACATCTTATCAACTCCTGTTTGGATGTTCAAAAGAAACCTAGTGGGACCCGTTGAGAAATCTACCCCCTCCCTTTCTCTTTTTCCTGTACCAGACGTCACAATGGTCAAACCGTTCCTTTTCTCTGCCAATCATTCTAGCTACCCTACCTGTGGAGCGGTCTTTACTTTGCTATCAAAATTTCCAACTGCCGCTAACCCTCCATTCCTTTACTTTTCTTTTTTTTAATTAAGAAAGTTTTTTTTAGCCTCTATTCCTAACCACTTCATTTCCTTCCCTACAATTAAAATCTTAAGTATTTAGAAGAGATTCTGTCAGGTAGATATGATTTAAAAATCTTGTACTTCATAATCTTGGTGTGTCCTCAAACTATTTTTTGTGTTTCATTTTATTTAATATCTTTTTATTTAGATAATAGGCACATCTGTTAACTTCATCAGTCAGGGATACTCTAATATTTTTGTATGCCCTTTTGGTATGACTTTTGGAGAAAGATGTATTTTAAACATATGACTTGCTTTCTTCAGTAGGCATTTTAGGATGTCATTTTATTTTAAAATAATTATTTAAAAATAAGTAGTCACCTGTTCCAGTAAGAATGAAGAGACTGAATATGTTCTTTTAGCATGTTTAAAAATGTGAATATTTGCCTTTCTTGCTTTCAGGTGGGTTGGTCACTTCTTTGCAAATTGATAGAAATCTGTCCAAATACAATGCAAAGCTTAATGGGACCTCAGGATATTGGACGTGATTGGGAAGTACTTGGGATTCACCAGTAAGTGCCTTTGATATATCATGTATTTATAATCCAGGCAAATCTGGTAAAATCCTCTAAAATACAGATATTTTTTCTCAAGTCAGTGACTTACATTGATAGAGAGTTTTCTTTCAGTTCAGGAGTATATTATCTATTTGTGTTAGAAAACTGACATTTGAGGTAGAATGTCAGGTGCTATTATTATTTCAATAATATAGTAATGCAGTCATACAGTTGGTTAGGTTGTAGATTTTTGATGACTATTCATGATTTCAAACCAACAAAAGTATAACTGATACAAACTACTAGTTCTTAAAAATATATGGATACTAAAATTTAGCTCTGTAAGTCATAATTTAGAAGTTTATGCTTTACCGTCTTTAAAAGTACATAAGGAATAACACGGAGGACACTGGGACAAAGAGAGAAGTGAGTTGGGGGAAATCGGAGGGGAAGACAAACCATGAGAGACTGGACTCTGAGAAACAAACTCAGGGTTTTGGAGGGGAGGGGGGTGGGGAGTTGGGTGAGCCTGGTGGTGGGTATTAAGGAGGGCATGTATTGCGTGGAGCACTGGGTGTGGTGCATAAACAGTGAATCTTGGAACACTGAAAAAAAAAGTACATTTATATAGATATTCATACATATATATTTATGAGCTTAAACCACAGCTTTCAAAATGAAGAAAAAAGAGGAAATTACCTTTCAGCACATCTGCAGTCAAATCTTGATAGCTGTTTTCCCAGCTATGTTACTGTAATTTGCAACATAATGACTTTATAGATGAGACCACTTCTTTAGCCATAATTAGTTAAGAAAAAAGTTTTCTGAAGAAAAATGTGTTTCCAGGAAAATCATTTTTTATAACTTTTTCCTTAACATTTAAAAATTACCTTTTCTTATTAATTTTAGGTGTTATTTATACCTAATGTGACTTTTCTTTACCACAGAGAAGTGGATACTTATTGCTTCCAATGACATATAGCTTGTAGGAAAACATATTTTGCACAAAATTGAATTTTACATCTTTATATTGTTTATTAGTATTGCCCTAATTGCAATTTAAACAAATTTAAATTGTTTGTTCATAGGTGAGCATATCTGTGCTTGTTTTTCCATCTTTGATGTTTAATATGTTGCTGTTCTTCAGTTTCCATAACTTAAAGAGTGTTTTGAAAAGAGTGTATTTACAGTTAATGTATGTTGTTGTCTCCAAACAATTTCTGAATCTCTATGAGTCACTTCTAAATGCTGCATTAAATGCAGCATTTAAGGAGGAATGATATGAAATATAACTGTAAATAGGAATTGAAATGTTGTGTGTCCCTTGGTTTGGCTGAGGATTTCCAAAGTCCCCAAAAGTTAGCAATCTATAAACTTGGGGAGTTTTTAAAAAAACTCATCCGGTCATCTCCTAGTAGAAACCCACTGTTCAAATTAAATTATGTAAACATTTCTGTAGGAAGTCTCATTCACTCATTCATTCATTCAGCCATGCATTCGCTCATTTGCTCATTCATTCATTCATCCTGTTCATCAAATATTTATTATACTCCTACTTTAGGCCTGAAGTGTGAACAAGATAGACACACACTGCTTTCTGTCGTGGAGTATATTAGATCATTCCCAGCAAACGTTATTGTAAAACATAATCTCCCTGTGTTCAAGGACTTTTTCCCACCAAAGGTTTACAGTGCTAAAGAAGAAATCTCATGTGGAGATGAAGTCAGGAATCCTGGGTATGATGCAGGCACAGGTAGGGCAACATGGATGGGAAGAGAATTGACAGACTAGAGGGACAGGGTCTCTCAGTTCCTCACCTTGCCAACTGGAGACCATGTGTCTAGGGAATCTGTGGATGTCTCCAGGTTCTGTCTTCTTCAAATGATGTAAAGCTAACCATCACTAGGTAGAAATAGACTAAAGATGGTATATTTTAGATTTGGTTAACTCAGAGAGTTAAATTAAATGAATTTGAACTAATTGAATATTGTGATGTACTACGTTCACTATGGTAAAATATTGTCAATTTCTCTTTCAAAAATAGTAAAAATCAATAATTTAAATATTCATATGGGTTCTTAATTTATATGTACAAACTAACATTTTTATTGCATCTTTCTATATTTTAATATGTCAACATGCATAACATATAATTCACAAGTTTATGTCAAATATAAAAATGGGCTTGATCTAGATGTATATAATTCCTCATGATAGTTTAGATATGGAGTTGGGTGGAAGTAATTAATAATTGAATTTGAATATTCAGAGGAAAAAGTTTTAACTTTTTAACTGAGACCTAATATTTCCCTCTTAATTGTTGTAAGTTTGGCTCAGTTTTAATGGAAGAAAAATGCACAAAAGCTTCAGTTTAGAGAATGAAATACAATGAGTTGAATAAAAATATAGGTGAGTGAAGCACAATACCTAAAAAAAGCAAACATTTAGGTATGATAATTCCCTCTCACCTTGATTTCTGTTTTTAATTACAGACTGATTCTTAAAATGCTAACAGTTCATAATGCCAACGTAAACCTATTAACAGTTGGGCTGAAGGCCTTAGATCTCCTTCTAACTTCAGGTAATACATGCACATGCATATTTTTAATATTGACTCAAATTTAAAAAGTATTTTAAACCATTGACCAAATGTGTTTTAATGTCTTTTTAAAATATAAGAATATAATATAACCTAAATATCAGTGATTTCCTAAATTGTTTGTTTCTGTTTTTCCTCTTTTTTTTTTAAGATTTTATTTATCCATTTGAGGGGGGGGTCGTGAGAGCCCAAGCATGAGTGAGTGGGGGGAGGAGCAGGAGGAGAGAGGGGAGGAGCAAAGGGAGGGAAACAAGCAGACTTCGTGCTGAGTATAGAGTCTGATGCAGGGCTTGATCTCATGACCCTGACATCGTGACCTGAACTGAAAGCAAGAGTCAGACGCTTAGCCAGCTGAGTCACCCAGGGGCCCTCTCCTTATCTCTTTTCTTTATTCTTTTTCCCTCAAAAATGCCACCCAATATCTTGGCCTTAAGCATCACCTTTATATATTATTACCAAACCTAATTTCTCTTCCCAGCTTTGCTCCCAAAATCTGGTCCCACTCTTGATTTCCACTCCCACATGTCACATTCCAATTTGCTTGTTGACCGTACAGGTCCTTGTCATTATTATATCTTTCTCCATTATATCTCTTGATATGTTTTCTGTATGTTCTGGGGTATGACATAATAGTACTATTTAAAAAATATATAGCATTGTTTCTTGAATACTTGCTTCACTTGTAAAATACTTCACATGCTTTTAAAAATGTAATCCGCAAAACATCTCTTGAGATGGGTATTTGATCACAGTTTTCTAGTGAGGGACGTGGAAGCACGAAGAGGTTGCCTCAGCCTGTAACTAGTAGAACCAGGGTCTGAGTCCACATATCAGGTTCTTTCCTTGAGGACACTTCTGCTTGGAGGATTATTGACCTGAAAACAAAGAATCTTGGTATGGTGCAATAGTTATGATCATTGCTGGGATGGACACTCGCTATTATGTAAGGTTCTGAGAAGAAAGGCTGCTTACAGGAGAGCTAATCACGATGATAGGGAGTGGTTTTCCAGGAAACTGAAAATTTATGAATTGGAAAAATCTCCCAACACTATAATATATTGAAAGCAACAATGTGCAGACAATGAGGAAATTTAATTGGAGGAAATTGGGAAATTAGGAAATGTGTCTTGAAGAGACTGGTTAATTTAATATCTTTCAGCCAACATTGAGAATTTTGCACTGTTAGGGAGGTTTTTAATGTGTTTGAAGTTCATCTCAGATACTCATTAAAGGTTAACTTGTAGGTTGTTTTCATTGTTTGGCTTGTTCATTAATGGATTTAATAGCTATTGGGCATTTACTGTTGTGCTGGCCTCCAGAGAACTCTAAGGCAGATGAGGCAAAATTCCTATAACATAGAAGGGCACAGTCCAATATAACTTTTTGCAATGAAGAAAATGTTGTACCTTTCAGTATCATGGCAAGTAGCCATATATGGCTATTGAACATTTGAAATGAGGGAAACTAAATTTTAATTTTATTTAATTTTAATTAATTTAAATTTAAGTTTAAAAAGCCACATGTGCTTAGTGACTCCTGAATTGGACAGGACAGGGAAAGAAAAAGTAGTGTGAGAGGGGTGTGTGGATGGCTCAGATGGTTAAGCGCTGGACTCTTGATTTCCACTCAGGTCACAGACTCATGGGTTGTGGGAATCAACCCTGCCTCAGACTCCACTCTCAGTGGGGAGTTTGCTTGAAGATTCTCAACCTCCCTCCCTCCCCCCACCATTGCACGAGTGCTCTTTCTTTCAAATAAAAATCTTCAAAAAAAAATAGTGTGAGAAATAATTTCAATTTATTTTTTTATTTTTAAAATATTTTACTTATTTATTTGAAAGAGAGAGAGAGCATGAGCTGGTGGGAGACAGAGAATCCAAAGCAGAATCTGTGCTGAGTGCAGAGCTGGGGACGGGGCTTGATCCCATGACTCAAGATCATGACCTGAGCCAAAACCAAGAGTTGGCTGATTGACAGGGAACAGAAGAAGGCTAGCTATGGGGTGCCCATGGAATATCTAGGTAGTGTTTTCTAAGAAGCAGATAGTAATATGTTTCAGCAGTTTAGAGCAAAGGGCCTTGGCTACAGGTATTGATTAGGAATATAAACCTATAGTAAAGTGTACTGGGAATTAATTTCACTTAGAACGATCACAGGAGTTGATAGGTCTATCTGGGGTAATTAAGTGGTTTATCAAAAAGAAGAGTCCACAAACCATTCATAGTCCTCATGTAAAAATCAACACACTAAATGCTAAAAACAGCTGTTTATCTGGGGCATATTGTTCTTTTCAAAATAGGCAAAATCACTTTGCTGATATTGGACGAAGAAAGTGATATTTTCTTGTTAATTTTTGATGCCATGCGCACATTTTCAGCCAATGATGAAGTCCAGAAACTTGGATGCAAAGCTTTACATGTGCTGTTTGAAAGAGGTACTTAAAAATGTCATATTCTCTATTTTCATATTTATATAAGAAGCAAGGGAAAAGTAGAATAATTATGATAATAAGGTATCTAAAATTTTACTATTTATGAAGAAGTGGGGGCTGTCAGTCAAGGATAAGTAATGGGGTTAATTCAGAAATACTGCTTGTTTTGTGGAATGAATTTCATTCATGGGTTACAAATTATGCAATTGTAGTAGACTTTCTTCCATTGCTTAACAAGACTTAAGGTTCACTTTGCGAACCGGATGTGTAGGTGTTAAGAAAGAAAAAATAAAACTGTGAAGTCAAAGCATAGATTAAATTTGGATTTATGGTGTTGAGTCATCTCCAGGGATTTTAGAAATCGCTAAAGGCTCTGTATAAAGAACCAGGAGGTTTGCAGAGTGTCCCTTAGGAAAAAGACAAATATGTATTTAACTCATGGGACTAAGATGGATAACAGATTATCATGTAATTTTGGAGTTGGTTGGAACTGTTAGTTCTTCCACTGGCTTGATGAGGGAATAGCTCAGAGAAGTGACACAAGCAACCTGCCCTGTGGGCACAGAGCTAGTCACCACCACTGCAGTCAGTTTAGCACCATTTTCTGAGAGCTCTTTCTGCATCATTATGAGAACCAGTAGTGCTGGAGGTTTAGGATAAGAATAACTTATGTGGGCTCTGTGTCTATGTCAGTTTGCCGCCCGAGTTTCTGGCAGCTCCAGGAATGGAATAGATCAACATCTACTATTTAATTCTTGTCTCATTTCAAAAAGACTTTAAACAGCTCACCGCTACTTGCAGTACACTAGAGAAAGAAATGGACGAGGAAATGCGTGAAGGAAAAGTAATGTAAAAATATTGTAAAATAATTTACTAGTGACTTCAGGTCCTGTATACTTGTCAAGACATGGACCAGAAATCTGGTTCTCTGCTTCCTATCAGGCAAAGAAGAGTTAAACGTCGTCTGTTACAAAGTTACTTGAGATAAAAATAAACCCATTTATCAGGAGGAATGATCAGGGTCATGGGAGACTTGGGAAAATAACTCTTTTGGGCTTCCCTGGATGAGATGATAGAGTACACACGTTTTATAAGGAGTACAAAGTGTATTTCAATGAAAGAGACTCTATCAAGTGTCAGAACAGCATGCGCCTGGATCCCAGCTCTCTGATGATCAGGCTTGGCAGAGAAGAGGGTTTACTGTGAGTGGAGACTCAAGGAACAGCACGTCTTTCGGGATATCTTCTATAAACGTTTTATCTTGCAACTAAGCTTTTGACAGGAACGGGGCAGAATTGAGTTTGAGGTTCCATTGTCTCACAGGTCTGTCATCTTCTTTGTTGCGGTTTAAGGGCACATTCTTCCTCATGGAAGAAAGGCTCTCTGACCAGATGGGACCCATCCAGGACATATGGAGAAGGACCAGGGAATGTTAAAAGGGAGCTCTTATTCAATAGAAATGTTATCAGTACTGACAGCATTTTGATTATAAATAGAGTAGAAAAAATTTCTGAGTTTTCTAGGACTATCAAGTTCCCTGGGACTTACTGGTACCTGTAGAGTGAATTTTCAAAATTTTTGAAAGTATACTGTGGAAACAGCTCAATAAAACGAGAAAGTTCCATGATACTCCTCACTTATTAGAAGAACCTAACCAATTTCACATCATTTTATATCACATCATTGGTATCAAGTTGAAAAACAAAAAAGTAATGGTGATCATAATGTTTTCCAGCATTTTTGTCTGGCCATTCTCAGGCTAGAAAGACCAGATTTGTATACATGTTTTTGAGCTACCCACCCAATAAAATAACTCCAAATGGAACTCATTGGCTTGATTAAAAAGACTTTAATTATGAAAATTTATAGTAATTTCTGATGAAATCAAGGCCATTGAGACAGAGTACTTCAAAGTCTAATTACTTGTCCTTTGCTGAAGTTCACCCCTTTTGAACTGAGCTGCCTTTCAACAGTATACCATTAACCACTCCCTTTTAAGTATTGTGATCTATTCACTTGCAAAAGGGTATCTTTATTAGTCATTGGTCAGTTTCCCAAAGGAAATTATAAATAATTTTGTTTTTCTGAGAATTGTTTGGTCACTAACACTTTTACATTTTTTAAAACTCTAAACTAATATAGATTAAAAAGAAATTCTTTTAATCTCAGTAGCTTTTCTCCCCCATTATAAAATCCTTAGGAAGAGTTTTGCAGAAATACGCATCTTTAACTCTGTCTGTTGTATTTACTGTGTCTCATACAATTAACATGAATATTATATTTTAAAGTAATTAAATTTTTATGTCATCTTTAAGCTTTTTCAGTATTTTGTCTTTCATCCTTCTAGTTTCAGAGGAGCAGCTGACCGAATTTGTTGAGAATAAAGATTATATGATCTTGCTCAACGTATTAAAAAATTTTAAAGATGAAGAGGAAATTGTGCTTCACGTCCTGCACTGTTTACATTCCCTAGCAATTCCTTGTAAGTACCCTGTGTGCATGATTTCTTTTTTGTATGTGAAAAATTACAATATATCTCCTTTCTGAGTACATTTTAAAAATATTTTTTATTATGTAGAAACTTGCAGATGGGAATCCCATTTATTTATTTATTTATTTATTTATTTTGTATTTATACTATACTACAGCTGGCTCAGGACTTGGTGCTGGGAAACAGTAGCAGAAAATATAGACATGTTTCTTGCCTTCTCAGAGCCCATGGTACTATACCAGATATAGACAATATGGGTGACTACAATGTATTATAAGGCAAGTATTGGCGGAAGTACCTGGGGTTATGAGAAAAACAAGAAGGGAGGCAATGTCTCTTAGAGGAGACTTCAGTGATGAGACCTTCATGTGTAGGGATGTCTGGGGTGAAGTGCTTGCAGAATGTCCCAGGCACTGAGCATTGTTATGTGTCAAGATCCTGGAGCAAGAGAGTATAGTGCCTTCAAGAAGATAAAAATAGCTAGTATCTGAAATCTATAAAGAATTTATCAAACTCAATACCCAAAGAATAATCCAGTCAAGAAATGAGCAGAAGTCACGAACAGACGTTTCTCCAAAGAAGACCTACAAATGGCCAATGAAAAAAATGTTCCACATTCCTTGGCATCAGGGACATTCATATAAAAACCACAATGAGATACCACCTTACCCTTGTCAGGTAGCTAAAATTAACAAGACAGGGAACAGTGGATGTTGGCAAGGATGCAGAGAAATGGGAACCCTCTTATACTGTTAGTGGGAATGCAAACTGGTGCAGCCATTCTGGAAGATAGTATGGAGGTTCCTCAAAAAGTTGGAAATAGAGCTACCCTACATGCCAGTAATTGCACTACTGGGTATTTACCCCAAAGATAAAAATGTGGTGGTCTGAAGGGGCATATGCACCTCAATGTTTATAACAGCAGTGTCCATAATAGCTGAACTATGGTCTGAAGGAGCACGTGCACCCCAATGTTTATAGCAGCAATGTCCGCAATAGCCCAACAATGGACAAAGATATCCATTGACAGATGAATGGATAAAGATGTGGTATATTGGGTGCCTGGGTGGGTCAGTGGTTGAGCATCTGCCTTCGGCTCGGGTCATGGTCCTGGGGTCCTGGGATTGAGTCCCACATGGGGTTCCCTGCTCGACGGGGAGCCTGCTTCTCCCTCTCTCACACCCCCTGCTTATATTCCCTCTCTCACTATCTCTCTCTCTTTCTGTGTCAGATGAATGAAAAAAATCTTTAAAAAAAAAAAGATGTGGTATATATATATATATACATACATACATACATACATACATACATACATACATACAATGGAATACTAGTTACCCACACACAAAAAGAAATCTTGCCATTTGCAATAACATGGAGGGAACTAGAGGGAATCACACTAAGGGAAATAAGACAATTAGAGAAAGATAATCATTATGATCTCACTCATAGGTGGAATTTAAGAAACAAAAGAGAGGAACATAGGGGAAGGGAGGGAAAAATAAAACAAGACAAAATCTGAGAGGGAGACAAATCATAAGAGACTCTTAATTGTGGAAACAAACTGACAGTTGCTGGAGGGGAAGGGGGTGAGGGGATGGGGTAACTGGGTGATGGATATTAAGGAATGCCCATGATGTAATGAACACTGGGTGTTACATACAACTGATGAATCACTGAACTCTACCTCAGAAACTAATATTACACTTACAAGTTAATTAATTGAATTTAAATTAAAAGAAATAATAATGAAAAAAGAAGATAAAAGTAGTTCAATAAATAAGAGTGTGTTTGTGTGCGCATGTGTGTACATGTGCATATGTCCAGCCCCGAGTGTCTGCTTGTGTGTTATTTAGGGGAGGTGGGGGCCAGGGCTTGATGAGAGTCAGTGGATGAGACTGGAAACAAGCAAATCTTGAAGGGCTTGAAAAAACCACAGGATGAAGTTTGAACTTTATAATGATTCTTGTTTAGCATTTTCTTGATGCTTGAAATCTAGGCACTTTTATCACACAAAAAAGTACAGATAAGAAGGAATTAATTTGCTGTGTATATTACCAGTGGCAAAATCATTCCAAATTTACTTTATTTATTTATATATTTATAAGTGCACATGAGCGTTTCGCATTTCATGGATTACCTATGTGAGTTCGTACAGGATATACACACGCATTTATTTCATGATGTTTTCGTCTTCACACACGTTAAGTTGTGAGGATTAAATGGTTAAATAATTTGAAAAATACAGAATAGTACCTAGTATGTAGTAAGTGTAAAGATATCAACTGTGTTATGTAACTTGTACTTCCTACCTGTGTACTATAGGGTAGTATGTATAATATGCAACATGGTTTCAGACATGGAAGTCTGATGTGAGTCTTCAGTAAAAACCCAATCCTTTTGTGAAAGGATGCTCTTTCTTCGTGATTGTTACAAGATCCATCATTTTCTTATCCATGGGAAATTGAACATTTGAAAGCAGATGGGGCTGCACTGTTACAGAGAATGGACATACTTTAAAATTTCCGAGTCAGCCACTGTCAACAAACTGAATATATTTTTCATTTTACTTTTCCTCAGCTATATTTATACATTTATTTATTTGTTTTGGGCTGGCTGCTTTGAAATTCACTGTTTTCCACCCACATCTGACATAACTGCAGTGAAAAATGTGTTGATTCAGAATGCAAAGGTCAAAGAAAGTAGCAACTGAACAATAAGAAAAATGAAATGTTTTAAAACACTGAGTCTAATTGAAAGATTTTGGCTTTTGAGTCTTAGGGCAACTCGTGTCTGCTATTCTGAGTGAAAGCAGACAATTATTTTCAGAGGCGGTTTCCTTTCATTTTAACACATTTTCCTATATTCAGTGCTCTTTAAAATACAACTTAAACATTAAAAATACATTTTTGGAAAGACTGCTAGTTAGTTTGGTTTTGCCAAAAAAGGTAGAAAAATGTTTTGTAAACACTTTCTTTTGTTTGTTTTAATAATCAACATTTCATTTAGTAATGTAGATTAGTTCTTCCATGTGGGTCCATACACTCAGTCTTCCTGTTGACCAACCACCTTAGTCCTATGTCCCCAGCTCCCGCCATGCTTCTCCCCATCTATCTCAGTCTTCAGGAAGCTTGGGTTTGCAGCCCAGGAACTGACTGCTCTTCTGCTGTGCTTTTGGAAAGGGCAGGAAATAAGTCATAGTTGATTTCAGCTGTTCTGTTATGTGACATGATTTTGATTTTCTTTCTGTTGGGTCAGAAAAAGGAGCAATGCATTATCCAATGGAGTAGTGCCCTATTAAGGAATAGGCTCCAAATTCATTTATTTGAAAACTTACGGCCAAGACATTACCTTTTTAGACTTACATAAAAGCACTCTCAGTTATCCCTTTGTTTGTTTTTAAATCGAGCAACGGAAATAAAGCAATTTTCCCTTAATGCTAGAGAAGAGTCCTAAATCCTATTATATGAGAATGAGCATAGTGGTTTTTACAGCTATTTGACAGAACATGATACTTAAATTTGTAAGTACAGCCTTTATGCTGACATTTATTTACAAAATGTACAAGAGGTTTTTGTGTGTCTCTTTCAGATGGGAAATTATTACCTTTGGATAATTATTATTTCTTTAAATTTAGGCAATAATGTCGAAGTCCTCATGAGTGGCAACATCAGGTGTTATAATATTGTGGTGGAAGCCATGAAAACATTCCCTGTCAATGAAAAGATTCAAGAAGTGAGTTGTTGCTTGCTCCATAGGCTTACATTAGGTGAGTTATAATTCTTGGTTAACTTATTATCATGGTCCATATGATTTAAGTATACATAGCGTATGTATGTTGTATGTTGGTAAGTAGCATATTGACATACACTGGATGGAAATATTGTAAAATAGCAAACTGTTCTGCCATGCTTAGAATTTTAAAAGCAGTGGCAAAAATTGATGTGTGTAATGTAAGAGAAGTCTTATCTTATTGTTAGTGGTATATTTAAAGTATAACTGTATCAATAGTTGATATATACAAAAGAATAAGCCTGGCATGTACAAAAAATGTAGCACAAAGCAGAAGACTACCCCAACCAATAAGTCATTGCTGTTGCTGGTAAAGCTACTCTGGGCTACATCTTTTCCCTGCTTTCTCTATAGAGTTAATGTGATCCAGTATTAAAAATTCATTAACTTGATCTTCAGATAAGGGTGCTTTTCTTTTTTTCCTCATTTATCTCTTAATACATTATTATATGTCCTATGTAGTGACTAGAGAATTTATTGCCTTTTTACTGTTTCAGAAGAAGCTTAATTTTCTCTTCCTAATTAAAATAAAAACCCCAAGTCAATGAATAAGTATTTAGCATTTTGTCAAATTATGTAACCTAATTATGGGTTTAATGCGTTTAAAGACCTTATATAATTTGCTGTATATTTTCTTTTTTTTAAATATATTTTTAAAGACTTTATTTATTTACTTGATAGAGAGAAACACAGTGAGAGAGGGAACACAAGCAGGGGGAGTGGGAGAGGGAGAAGCAGGCTTCCCGCAGAGCAGGGAGCCCAATACGAGACTTGATCCCAGGACCCTGGGATCATGACCTGAACCCAAGGCAGACACTTAACAGCTGAGCCACCCAGGTGCCCCATTTGCTGTGAAATTTCATATAAATTGTCTGAAAGTAAGAGAAGGTCAGTATCACTGGTATTTGCCCAGAATCATACAGTTGGTCAACAGTAGAGCAGTTGTTGGCAGTGGCATGGTAGGGAAAAAGAAGGTGAAGGGAGAACCCAAGTTTAGATAAATTGGGAAAAGTTGAAGGGAATCTTTTGTAATGACTTTCCAAGACTAGAGATCATTAGGGGCGGGGAGTATGTCGGTTTAGTTGGTGGGTGTGAGAGAGGCAAGAACATACAAAGGTGTTGATAAAGAAGAGCTATACCTAATTAAACTGCCTTTTGATTTTGAAGCCATTGATTACTATTTAGTGTGGGCTTTAGGCTTTTCATAATACAGGATCTTTTCCAATCCTGGCTTTGTGTCTCAAGGATCATTTAATTACACTTACACTTAATTTATTTACATTACATTGCATTACATTACATTTAAGTACACTTAGAGCTAAATAGGAGTATATCATGTGCACAAAGCTGGGGGAGGGGATGCACAGGGAGAGGGAGAAGCAGACTGTCCACTGAACAGGGAGCCCAACAAGGGTCTTGATCCCACGACTCTGATATCATGTCCCTGGATCATGACCTGATCATGACTGAGCCACCCTGGCGCCCCTCCTTTTTACTTCTAGAAGGAAACTGTTGACTGCTAGCGAGTTAAAATAAGCTTAAATGGAAGGAGGCATGTATATGTGGAATAACATTTACAAATTCTTTTCTCATAAGGATTTAGATTTTTAGGTGATGTATTGATTCTCAGAAAAGAGAATGTAGAAAGGGGTGAACTTCTTCCTGGTTTGGGTTGGAAGGGGTAAAATATTCTCTTATTATTTTTTTTCCCTCAGATCATCAGAGATAAGATCAAGTATTGATGTGTGCCAATGAATTTTCTGAACAGCATTCCTTTAAGTGAAAGAAGGGTTCAGCAAAAGTGTTTAGTCACAAGGGAGGTTTCCTTCCTCATCTTTAGAAAATCAATCTATTTTGTACAACGAATACTGTAGTACCATGCATAACAGATACCTCATTGTTTTATATGATAATGACATGAGAAGAAGTGAAAGAACACAAAGTTAATGTAATCCAAACATATCACTATTTTTGCTGTCAGTTCCATTGTCTAAGATAATTAAATGACTTCGTGAAAGAAATTTTCAAACCTTTATGCAATCATATTAAGCTATATTAATTAAATTAATATATATCTAATGTTATTGAAAATATTCACACTTCATATTTATTGATCTAAGTGCTGTTGTATAATTTAAGGTAATTTAAGTTCCACGGGTGAGAATTCAGCTAATCTCTCACTTACCTTTTAGGTAATTTTTTTAATATTCTGGTATTAAACGAGGTACATGAGTTTGTGGTGAAAGCTGTGCGGCGATATTCAGAGAATGCCACGTTACAGATTGCAGCACTCAGCTGTTTAGCGCTCCTCAGTAAGTAACTATACTCAAAAGGAAATTCTTACAGCTGCATTTGATCTTGACTGTGAACATTATAACAAGGCATCATTATAACAAAATCATATTTGGAGAAGGAATCGTTAAATGGCTTTTCTGTCCTAATGTAATTCATTTTCTAATAGAAGATACTTTCAAGGGAACTAACGGTTGTGATAAGTATACCCTTACCACTTTGTAGATGAATAAATGCTTTGTTATTGGGCAGCTAATCCCAATTAATCTTCCTTTAGTCTATTAGAATTGTTTGGTACTTCTTCCTCATTTGATGGAATAACAGTATTCTGAGGTGTGTAATATATTTAAAAAGTCTTTATAATGTACTAAGGCCACAACTAAGGAATACCTCACTTTGGTCATAATGTTTCAGAATACAGACTTCACATTGGTCATTCAAACTGTAAGTAAGTCATATACTGATATTTTTTTCAAGCTGAGACCATTTTCTTAAATCAAGACTTAGAGGAAAAGAATGAGAATCAGGAGAATGATGATGAGGAAGAGGATAAATTGTTCTGGTTGGAAGCCTGTTACAAAGCATTGACATGGCATAGAAAGAACAAGCATGTGCAGGTTGGACTCCTTCATAAATATTACAGTTATTCAAAATTATGCTTGTGCAATCATATATGTTTTGACAGGTTTCTTTTTTCTTCCCTGATCCAGGAGGCTGCATGCTGGGCCCTTAACAATCTCCTTATGTACCAAAGCAGTTTACATGAGAAGATTGGAGATGAAGATGGCCAGTCAGTAGTTTTGATTTTATATGATAGAAAATTTTAGTTATATTTTTAATTGATCCATATAAAATACTGTAACTGCCACTTTTATTGTTAGAAATATTTTTTATATAGGCCTATGTGTTTCAAGTGCTGACACAAAATAGTAGCGTATATACAATATTTTGATCCCTGATGAGTTGGAGAGTTACTATCTAATGATTTGGAATCAAGAGTCATTCGGAAGTTAGCAATCGCTGAGAAAAGACTCTATCAGTTTTCTAGCTGATCATTTAAAAATGCTATGTTAATTAACGTCAGGTGATAGAGACGACAGAGCCATCTGTGACCTTTTCTGTTGCAGTGACTAGCTAGCAGGTTGTCAATATCGGGAATGAAATGTGGTCAGAGGCCGCCTTAGTGATTCCTCACTTGATGTTGCACTGTTGACCTTGACCTGTCTTCTCTTGAGAGGGATGTTTGAAGTGTCAGCTCTCAAGGAGGCTTTCTAAAGGAGTGTAATTCAAGCCTCAGAAGACCAGCCCTCTTTCTCAAAGATACCAACTGTACACAGGAGTTTTGTGTATATCAGGGTTATTTTATGGCCGTGAACCTTTCTGCTTTATGGAAATGCTTATGTTTGCCCTGGGTATGCTCTTGCTTTTAATGACTTTTGACTGACTTATCTTGGAAACTTAAATAGTAATAGACTACATCTCAAATCCTGAAAATCTGTTTGTATCATAACCCATTGCCAACCTGGAGAGAATTAATAACACAGATGCTATGTAATTATATATCTCCATTTTGGAAGGAAACAGTAATTCTTTTGAAATCTGTATGTTAAACCAGCATCCTAATCCACTTTGAGCAATCTTTTTAGGAGATTAGGTTCATGGTGCAGTTTATAAATTTCAGCTCACAGTACACTGATTCCTCAATATCCATAGGAGTACTTTAAAACAAATACCTTATTAAAAGAAAATATATTATGCTCTGCACTTTTAAAACTCCTGATGCTTCTTTATGATTTTCCTTTTCTTATTTCTATTATCTTCTTTTTCTCACTTTATTTTTTTTCACTCTTAATACCTCCTTATATACTGGCTGAGCCTTCCCCCCTAACTGCTTATCAGTTTTGAAGAGAGAGAGAAATGCTGATTTATTAGTATTTAGTGGATTTGAACTTTTTTTTTTAAAGATTTTATTTATGTATTTGACAGAAAGTGAGAGATCACAAGTAGGCAAAGCAGCAGGCAGAGAGAGAGGGAGAAGCAGGCTTCCTGCTGAGCAGAGAGCCTCATGTGGGGCTCGATCCCAAGACCCTGAGATCATGACCTGAGCTGAAGGCAGAGGCTTAACCCACTGAGCCACTCAGGTGCCCCTTGAACTATCTTTTAAATATAAAACTGTTTA